>NC_056746.1:1040006226-1040038341 GCF_019279795.1 Protopterus annectens
TCGTCAGATATCATGTGGCCGGATCGCTACTGTGACGTGGAACACAGCGACATACAGGCAGACTCTACTCAGTCTGGCGTATAGTCTGTGTAGTTGCAAGGTATGTGACTACTACAATATGCCTACTGTTCACCTACACACACACACAGTGTATGCATGACAGACCACATGGAATTACTTTTGTATTCTGTATCGGCACACTCCATCGCAGGACAGTTGTGTTCCTTACACAGGTCTACATCTGCTTATCCACACTACTTGTTCTTTTCCTGTACCATATGTGTGCATCGTATTTGGCGCCCGTCGGTGGTGGCGGGGCTCACGCGTCTGCGCCATGGGGAGACCCCATGACATTTGTTATGTTGACACTTAATGGGCACCCCTGGGGGGCACGGGCCACCCTTTGTAATGCTGCTTACCTTCCACATTGACCTTTGTGGGGCATATGTTGTCATCCACAGTTACCAGGGTAGGACATTTTTGCATGTTTGCACATTTGGTCCTGCTGTCTTTCTTCCCACCTGTCCACCTAGGGATCACCGGTTCAGTTCATGTATTCTGGACAGGTAGCTCACTGCATACCCTGACCTGTTGTCATTGTATGTGTAAACACTCCTGACCGTTCCGACCATTGCCCTTGTTACATTTCACATAGTGCTGTGCCTTCCCTAGCTGATTGCTGCCTAAGCATTCCGAGGACTGTGTGGTGGGTGATAGGGATCACTATTTCCATTGCATGGGTAGTGACACTTTCATAATATCCGTATTCCATGGCTCACGCCCAGCATACCTCTCCAGTGTACCTGGTTATGAGGGACGTACCTCATTTGGGGTCTTCGATGTGTCATGCTCACCGGACTCCCCAGAGTTCCACTGGAAGGGTCTGTTACAAATTCAGTGTTAGGGGATGGCTTTAGAATTGTAATCCCATAAATATCCAAAATGTACACAATCCAGCCAACAGAGGCACGGAACTAGTGAAATAATGAAATATAAAATACCAATCAGTAACATAAAAATAATCATTGAATGTTATGGCACACAATCCAAAAAACACATAGGTAGATGAAACAGTCAATCTGTGAGAAATAGTCCAGGACAGTACCAAATGGTAGAAAGGTTCCTTTATTCATGTGCTTTCACCCATAGGCTTCTTCAGACCTATATACATAACATAAAAGCATTCAGGATTTAAATATCCCTCCTTACATTTTCATTGTCAATACCCTCTCATCAAAACAATGAACAGTTAACCCAGTCTATAAGAGTACAGACTTTCAATGTTAAATACTCACACATATATACAACATCTTTAGAAACATCTTATTAAAACATGTATTATATTATATTGTACTGTGCCTAATTTTCATCAATTATAAATATAAAAATATATATAAAAAATATGTATATTATATCAATGTATAACAGTGGTAAACAACTAAAAGAGTGGACTAATAGGTGTTAATTGTATAGCTGTACCTAAACTAAATTCCTGTTATTTGGGTTTAAGCCTCCTGCTTCTCAACAGAGGCTTAATCTGTGCTTTATCATTCAACCCTGGTGTTTGGTCAGCCTCCACCCAATAATCCATCTCAATTGCATTCTAAAGTATAGTTTGATAAGGTCCCCTCTGGGATTAAAATCTTAGCTTTTGTAAAACACTGAATTTAAAAAGTATGCCTAGAACCCAAATCCTTATGAGATAATGCACAAAGTGATTAAATTCAGAGCTTATTCTTATGTGATAGACATGCTCCTCTAACATCGCTCTCTTTCAGTGACCCATTGGTTTTGCTAATATAGAATGCGACATGCCACACATATAGCCAAATATATAACATTCTTTACTATTGCAATTTGTTAAAGTGTTAAAATGAAAAGTTTGTTTCTGTGGTAGGTGTAATGTAAAATAGTTCCATCTTGGATATATACACATTGGTTGGCATTTACCACATGGTACAGTGCAGTTAATTCCAGGTGTATCCATACTTTTCTCTGCCAAAGTGTTTTTAGGTTTACATAACAACCTTTGAGATTTGGTTTGTTCTTGAAGAATACATTGTCCGGGCCTACAATCTTACTAATATCATTATCCAGAAGTAAAATATCCCAGTGTTTAACCAAAAATTGTTTTAACTGTAATGTGGCATCTTCGTGGAAAAACATGGGGCCCTAAGGTCAACCGCTGTGGGTGTCTGACTAATATCAGATGTACTTAATAAACTCTGAAAATAGGGTTTCGCTTATCAGTACCTTCTTAATTCATTAACTTCCAATATTGTCTGTTCAACCATCTCTATGTTATATAACTCCTTTGTGTGAACTTTTAGCCTCAATCCATCCAGCTCTTTCTTATAACCTTCGCTGTCGGATTGAGTCTAGATGCCCCTCATTATTTGTCCTTTCATCACATTATTATTAAGCTAACAAACTTAGGGTGCATACTGTGTCTGTGAAGTAATGTATACCTATGGCAAAGTTTCCTATGTATAGAGGTAGCCGAGTAGGGCCACATACGTTTCCTATGGCATCGGCAACATCTAAATAGGAAATCTCACTCACTGAAAAAATTCAATGTAGATTTCAAGAAATTAGCAGAATTATTCATAAGCTTTCAAATGAGTTCCAGGAGTGTATTTAAGCATCACTAAGCCAAATGGAAAAAAAGTCAATTCTACAAACCTCCGATATATGCCTACAAATTTCTGAAAAGATCTAGCTTAAAAAGAACTTGTTCCTCCCAGCAGGTCATCATCAGGTTACGTAGCTATTGGCACAGTGGAAGTGCCCATAGCTACGCCTATCCCTCTGTAGGAAAATCTTCTTCTCCAAACATAAAAGATATATTATTCAACAGAATAGTTTCTAAGATGCTGTAATAAATCAATTCTCTCAGATGAATGATCAGAGTGATTTCGTAGGTATTCTTGCATAAACTGTATCATCCCTATATCACTGGGGATAACAGTAACAGACTAACTACTGCTCTAAAGCGTGACTCATTATGGTATTGTGAGTTATCATCCAGTTGACTAGTATACGCATATAAGTCAAGTAAGAATTGCTTACTGTCTCTCAGAATGGTAATACAGCAAACCTTGAGTCCTGGAGAGGATCATAATGGAGCTCATAAACAAAGATATAGGGGACTTGCAGACATTGGACCCGACCCAGTTTGGCTTTGTCAAGTGGGAAGATCATGCCTTTGAATCTTAGGTCGACTTCTTCGAAATAGTCAGCCAAGGCCATTGATGAGGGAAAGGCAGTCCATACAGCCTCACCTTGACCTTTGCAAGAGCTGGCACAATAATAAATACCCACTCGGGTATTGTAGAAAACTTACCAGCTTTCTTAAATGCAAACCCACCCATATGTCACAAGATGGGTTGCAAACTGGTTTAAGGACAGAACCCACAGGGTTAGAGTTGCTGGCTGAGGCCAGTCAGACCTGCCGGCTCATGCGTGAGGTCCCACAGCGGCTCGGTCCTGGTCTCTATTCTGCCACGGCATCTACTTCAGGAAGTACAGGCTAACATGGAGGATTCTTTGTTGACAAAGTGCTTGCAGATGACTGCAAACTGGGCGCTATAGTGGAAAGTGCACCGGATTAACGGATATCCTTCAGAAGGGACTCACTGAAACAGATAGCTTGCAGCCAGAGCCAGCATGACCCAAAGCAACAACGCCAAACGCCAAAATGTATAAATATACACCTTCGGGAAAAGTTTTAAGGTAACTCCCCAAGCTACCATATAGGTGGCAATCCACTAAGCACAGAAGAGGTTATCAGAGACCAATCTAGGTTGACAGTGGCCTCTTCGACCAAATCCAGGTTGACAGTGGCCTTTCTTTGACACTCACATTGCTAAAGTGGTTAGAAAGACCTTCTTCCACGCTCCACCTGATCATGAAGGGATTCACATCCAGATCTGAAGTGGAGGCTCATTCTGCCTCTGTACTCTTCACTTATCAGACCAATGATCGAAGTAATAATGCCCCATTCGGGATGTATCTCACCCCGACATCGCGGGTGCAGCAATTGGAGAGACCCCAAAGTTCCCTCACCAAAAGGATAAAGTGGGGACTCCAAAATCCGTCATATGCCGCCACAGATTGAAGAAACTCCAGCCTCTATTCAGCTCACATACCGCCTGCTCTCAGAGGTGACATGTGCCTGATATTACAAAGGCCATGTCCAACCCGGAATTAATGGACATGCTCCACCTCAAAAAAAATCCAAATCCACCAAAACCACTATGAGCAAGCGATCTTCTAAACCTTTAGCACGGATATAAATAGGACGGCTGAGTGATACAGATTTATCACTCAGAGACTCCCATGCTGTGGAATTAAAATCCCGGTCCATGTGAGGCAGAGCACCTCTGGACTCTGTTCAAGAGAAATTCTAGACCTGTGGATGGGAGAGATCGAGAAGGTACTACCCCAGGAATCATCTCTGGGTCAACAAGGACAGAGGGGTTGGACAGAGGCACAACAAACTAATGGGCACAACAAACCATCAGCATTGTATTTTTTCTTTACATATAAGGGGTGGCGTGAAGTCCATTAAACAATTTGGGCTAGGCTTATAAATGCCTTAGGGCAGATAGCCTAGTATAAACCTATGAACCTATGAACCTATGGTCTTCTTCAAAAAAGACTTTAATGAACATAAACCAGACCAAAATAGACGATGAAAAAAACGATACACTCCACAGTCCAAAAATACTGAGCGCTTTCACCCACTAACATGGGGCATCATCAGAGTACAAATGCTTTGGCCAAACATCATAAGGATTTGGGTTCTAGGCATACTTTTAAATTCAGTGTTTTACAAAAGCTAGATGTTAATCCCAGAGGGGGGGACCTTATCAACTATACTTTAGAATGCGAATTGAGATGGATTATTAGGTGGAGAGCTGACCAAACACCAGGGTTGAATGATAAAGCACAGATTAAGCCTCTTTTGAGAAGCAGGAGGCTTAAACCCAAATAACAGGAATTTAGTTTAGGTACAGCTATACATTTAACACCTATTAGTCCACTCTTTAGTTGTTTACCACTGTTTTACATTGATATAATATACATATTTTTATATATATTTTATATTTATAATTGATGAAAATTAGGCATAGTACAATATAATATAATACATGTTTTAATAAGATGTTTTAAAGATGTTAATATATGTGTGAGTATTTAACATTGAGTTTGCGCTTTATATGCTGGGGTTAATTGTTCATTGTTTGATGAGAAATTGACCAATGAAAATGTAAGGAGGGATATTTAAATCCTGAATGCTTTATCTTATGTATAAGTCTGAAGAAGCCTCTGGTGAAAGCGCTTACTTGTGAATAAAGGAACCTTTTTATACCATTTGGGCACTGTCCTGGACTATTTCTACATTGACTGTTTCATCTACCTATGTGTTTTTTGGATTGTGTGCCATAAGGTACCAGTGGTTATTTTATGTTGATTAGGTGTAATCCATGGTCAATTGACATTAATCATATTAATTCATTAAAGGATCTTCTTTATAAGTGGGAACGGCATAGTTTAACCATCCTATGACCTTCCTTGTTGAAGTTGTTAGTGAGCCATTAGTATGCGTTCCATAGGTCGCCCATTTGTTCCGCATTATGGAGGCGAGTGATCCCCATTTTGGTGATGGCAGATTGAGAGCTATGTACGCCGGTATTCGCATGATGGCCTGACTTTGTATGGGGAATTTCTAATGTAGTCCCTATCTGTATTTCCTGTGCTATGCCTTACTGCAGCTGTGTAATTCCACCAGGTTTCCAGTTATGGGTGCCATCGTGGTCATACACGTGTCCATCCATGGGAATCGCCTACTGGACACTGATATAGGGCTGTACACATTTCACACCTGCTTTTCGCATTATCCGGTGGATGCTTTGCATCATTAGTGGGGATTAAGGCATGTGCTATACCCACATCCCTCCCGCGGGGCGGGCCAACGGATTCTCTGCCAAACAACACCGAGGCCCATTTCTGCATACCCAGGTTCCCATGGCTGCAACCCTCGACGGTACACATTACACATCCTTCATGTGTGCGGTACTGGGATGTGGACGCACTTCTATGGACTCGACAATCTGGGGATTTCTGTTCATATGTCCTGCATTTCATGGACACGTGTCATCAACCTTAAACACGCTGTTGGTGCATATGTCTAGCTGTGCCGTAGTTGTGGCTGTCACTTCTTTTGCGTCGATCGCAGCAGGGGTTGCGAATGGAGCAATTTTTGGAGTCCTACAATGGACACCAGTGTGCATATGTAAAGTGTAGAACTTGTTGGACTGTCACCATCTGGCCAGTGGTTTTGACTGCTGCTGTATGTTCCCCGTTCGCGGATGTCTGTTTGACTACCCATATTATGTATTACTTGGCATATCTATATCCATGTACCAGTAAGCAAACCTTGAGTCCTGGTCTTCTTCAAAAAAGACTTTAATGAACATAAACCAGACCAAAACAGACGATGAAAAAAACAATACACTCCACAGTCCAGAAATACTGAGCGCTTTCACCCACTAACATGGGGCATCATCAGAGTACAAAATACATTAGATAGTCATCCCTTATATACTTCCTTCAGAGTCAATTTAAAGACAATTAATCAATAAACTTGCTCATAGTTAAGTAGCCAGTAATCCAAGTCTTAAAGATAAAGTGAAATATAAAATTCAGTGTTGCATAAATAACTTAATGGAAACATGAATACAACAACAATGTGTTAATATAAATACAATATTGGTAAATACAATCAGTAAATTGAAAATTAATTGATAATTGTTGTGAGTAAGCCTTAAAATGTAGTGTGTTGATAATAAAATTATGTATATTAATGTGTATAAATGTTGTATTAAGATTCAAAATCATTGAATAAATAAGTACAATTAGATACATATTGTATAAATATAAATATAAATGTAAATAAGAGTCACAATGTTAAATATAAATATGAATGTATATAAATATATAAATATGATATGAAATAAAATGTAGTTGTTTACATCTTGTTTTCGTGACATATCTATATCCATGTGTCATATATACGGCCGTCGGACTGTTGTGTGTAGATATATACATGTGAACCCCTCGTTTCATACCTTGCTTTGTTACTGTCTGTGGATTACCTGTGTACACACATCTATTACCATACCATACCTTTCCACTGTACAGGTTCTGGCAGGGTTTACGGCTGGTTGGCCCTTAATCTTGCTGTGTGTTACATTGACCTGTGTCTATCTGGCAATTCGCTGGCGTGTCATGTGAGACCTTCTTGATTCTATAGGGACCTGATCCCATAATTGTGACGTGCTTCCACTGGCCATATATTTCTCTGTCGTCTGGGATCTGTAAGTAACCAGTCCTTTCAGGACACTTTCTATTGTTGTTCTTTTTTGGTTACATATATGAGTACTTTGGTATGTTGGGCTATTATTGTGTGTGGAGCATTTCTCCACGGGCCTCTGCTGACACTGGACATATATCCAGCTAGCCTAGCCCGGTCAACAAGTGTGAGCCAACAAAACACAATTCGTACGGTGGCACCTTCTGACAAGTGGGTCAGGTTACAGATGCATAACCGTCGTCAATCCCTACTACTAACACACACGTTATTCTATCCACATTCTATGTTTGTCTTATCACATAGCATGTGTTTCTCACTATCTGTACCGGTACTTTGCATGGCATTGTCCGATTCCATACTTTCAGAGGCTGACAGTTTTGAGACATGTATAACTAACATGGAGGACACAGCATTAACTTTCCCTGCTGTGAGCGGATCACACACGCACAGGCGCACTTGCATTTCCTAATTGTGGGTTACGCGCAGGCGCACATGCATATCCATATTCTGGTTACATATGTTTACTGGGTCTGTGTGGTTACGTGGTCTGTATTAGTTGTGACTGTTCTGGTAACATATCTCTGATCCGGTTGATGGACGTGTGCGGAACACACTTTCACCTTTACACATGTAACTGTCTTTGCGGCACGGACGCATTACGTACACGTTCACATTTATATGTTCTATAGTCGTAATTCAAACGGGACTGCATTCACGTTTGCCAGTTGCTGTGACCACTACACATTAGCTGTTCTGTCTCATTTATATGCATACCCATGGTACTTAGCTACATTAACATACCCCCCCCACCCCACCCCACCCGCACTCACGTACGTCACAGGCATCCATTCTCCTGCTGGGAAAAGTGCGGTACTACATGTTACACATTCATTATTCCCTACCGTTCATGACCCAGGATGCATATGTTGTGACTGCAGGGATATTCGGATCATGGGGGCTTATAGCCCCAACGCATACAGGCCTTCGATTGTCAGGGTGTTCCTGTGGTGCTTTGGGTTGGTCTTGTCTGAATAGTGTACGGAACTGCCCTGACCGTGTACGAATGTCAGATAAGTCACATGGGCACGGTTTGTCGGTGTCTATGATACCATACCCCCCCCCATTATTCCTAACCGTGCACGCTGATTGGCCGGCGTGCCCATTGTAGATCGTGTTATAGTAATTGCACACGGTCTGGTCGACCGGACCTATTTCCATTACTATACCTTGGTATTTATAACCTGTCTCGCTATGTTACATGGGTTTAACATTGCGTGACAGCTTTAACTGAGCCACGGACATGTCCATTGCTTACTTTGGGGCAGTCCCGCTCTGCTACACACATTTAACATGGCGGAACAGGTTGAACAGCACAGCAACGAGGACATCGGGCTCTCCATCGCTGTTTTGTATTGAATCACTATGTTGACTTTGTTTCACATAGCGAGACAGTGTCGACATTGGCAACGGACATCTCACGCAGTACGTCCGCACTGCCGCAGGTGCCGTATGTCTGCGGATGGGTGGCGGACAGGCATTATGCTGTGCCATTATGTCTGGGAATATATAGTTTCTTTCCCTAGATGATATGGCATACTAACAATGACCCACGTCTGGGTGTGGGTACTGCTGTATTTACCCACGGTTGCCTTTGTGTGGTCCCTTGGGCATCGGCCTCGGGACCGCACCACGTCTACCGTGGGTATATCCAGCATTACCCACATCCGGGCGTGGGTTATTGCTATGGTATTCCGTGTGTACGGACATGTGTGTTTGGACAACCTACAATAGTTTCTGCTATTGGCATACAATGCTGTGGGTGGTGCCGGTTATCATACATATGCCATGTTCTGCATTTGTCCCATTCACACTTGTCTATCCCCTGTCCTCATTCGTACGTGGATATTTATGTGGCACATGATTGAACTATGTATTACCTGCAGGTATGCTGTGTACAGTGCACATATGTCACGGTTGGTTACAGTGTATCTGTGTACCTACCTCTGTGATACTGAGGACTACCACACATCCTTCACAGCATTACATGCGTATGTCCATACTATTATTCAGTGGCCTGTGGGGGGTTGTCAGAGCGACGGTTACACGTGTCCCTGTTTGTGCACGCATCATGGTGGTCTTTGACCGGCCTCCTCTGCTATCGTGGGATGTACGGTGGTGTTGGTGTGTGTTTGGGTTGTGTTTCTACTCCCGATATGTCAGTGGGGTGGGGTTGGCGTGTTCCTCTTTGCAGGGGCCCCATCCTGGACATTTGTGTCCCAAGGCCGACACTTGGCATGTGCCATATGTCCTGTGATATTCCCACAGTCGTGTATGCCTTCCTGCATTACTACTGCATGTTACTGGCAGTTTGTATCTGGTATGCATGGCTATTATGTTGGATAGCTTAGGCTATTCCCATGCTATGACATACCCATTCATCCGGGCATATACGTGTTATTCAATCCTTTGCATTGGCCGTGGGTGTTTGGCCATATGGCACCACTATTATCTACGTGTGATGTCCCACCTTCACCTTCTGTGCATGTGGCACCCTGTTGGGGTGTCCTGCTTGGTGGACGGATGTTCCGCCCTATGTCTTGTGTTTGACATGTCTGCATAGCTAATCATCGGTACAGTGGCTGCACATACTGCTTTGTCCAGATGTGTACAGTTATGGACACCATGGCGTGTGAACACCTATGGGGTTTCGACAGGTCTGTACCACATGCGGGATGTACTCATTCTGCCGACACATTCACATGCGGCCATTTGGATATCAGTACCTGAGGTGGGATGTTGACATGTGGGGTACATATTTGCACGCATGGCACTGCCTAGGACAATACTTCATACTACATTTGGGGTATACCCACTGTGTGTAGGTGTGCAGCTGCGCAAGGCTGCTAGCTGGATTGGGTGGACGGTCGTACATGGGTGCGGGTTACGTGCTATGACGGGACTGTTGTGTATTACATTTGCATACCAAATAACCAATTCAACGTGTATAATATCAACCACGAAGACACGAAGTTCCTCCAAAAGGTTTAATAACAACAAGGCACATACACATTAATCCAACACTGACCTAGGTTTCGTCCTGTGGACTTCTTCAGAGTGTTGGTAACCATTAACAATTTATACTTTGCATCAATGATTAATGATTTAATTAAATTGAATAATTGCACTAAGCTGTTACAGTGCTGTTTTAAAAGAATACAACAAGTGAAACTCCCCCATTTATTACCTAAAAACAACCCTACACCTACAACATTAATTAGGTATATAAATAACCAATACTTTAAAATATATATATGATTGAAAAAAATATATATATAATACACAAAACTGTTATTTAAAAAAATATATATTTATGTATATACATATAAGTAATTATCTATAACAGTGTTTAAAAAAACAAAATACAACTTTTAATATATTAAAACTGAACACTTGTGGAGTACTGTAGTTTACATAACCAGCTATAATATTATGGTGAAACAAAACATTATAGAGTTATACAACTGGTTAAACTACATAAAATTATCCCAATATATTTTGCAGCCTGAGATATGGTTTAATAGTTATAAATTCATTAAGCCCTGGAAAAGAATATGCATTTAATATCATTTGCCACTTGAGCTCACAAACATCAAGGTGATGTTCAGTTAACCTACCCTGTTGGTCCTGAACTAACTGTTCTAATATACAAAAAGAAAATTTGTGATCTTTGCATGATATAATGTGTTGTGCTAAGGCATTAGTGGGTTTTTGATGTCGAATATCCAAGACGTGTTCCTTAATTCTATCCCTAAATTTTCTACATGTCTTGCCCACATAAAATGCCTTGCAAAATTCGCATTTAGCTAAATAAACTACATTAGTTGAATGACAATTAAACCTACCCCTAATCCTAATAAATGTATTATTTACTATTATTTTACTTCCTGTTTTCATAATATAAGGACATGTAGTACACCTACCACACTTGCTGTTTCCTCTAATTTTATTTGTATTAGTGTCCAAATGGGTATTGCCTCTCTCAAAAATTTGTTTCAAGGCTCTGTCCTTACGAAAAATGAACTTGGGTTTGCATGATATATAACCCTGGAATTCCCTTAACCTGGTGAATGATCTCCAATTTTTCTCAATAATATTAATAATAGCATCAGTATCCGCATTGAACGTGATGACAAACAAAATATGTTCATCCCGTAAATCATACTTCCTTTGATTATTTGTATTGTTATTAAATAATGGATATGAACTATTAAGTATGGGTTGAATCTGTCCATTTCTCCTTTTAGTCTGTATTTCATTTCTTAGGTCATCACATAAGGATGTAGGATAACCCCTATTACTAAATAATTTAATCATGAACTCGACTTCCCTTGCAAAATCGACATCATCGCTAACCATACGTGCCGCCCTAATTAATTGTCCTTTTACAATCGATTTTTTCTGATGCTCCGGGTGCCAGCTGTCGTAATGCAAATATGAGTTCGAAAATGTGGATTTCCTGAAAATTTTGGATGATATGTGATTGTTGTTTTTGTTGTAAGTTAAGCTTACATCTAAATAGTTAATTTCCTCCTTACTGACTTCATGAGTAAATTTCAAAAACCATACTGTTTGGTTAATATAAGTAATAAATCTCTCGAAGATGTTCTTATCCCCCTGCCATATAATAAAAATGTCATCCAAAAAACGGGTGTATAATTTGATGTATGACTTAAATTCGCTATTAAAAACGTAGTTATTTTCCCAATATGCCATGATATAATTGGCATATATGGGGGCACATGCTGCCCCCATTGCCATACCAGTTTTTTGTCTAAACCTATAACCTTCAAAAAATATAAAATTATTTTTTAACACCATCTCCATTAACCTCACATAGAGATTTATATGATCTTGCTCATAAACACCGGTGACTATTAACTGCTCTTCCAACTATTCAAGACCAATATCATGTGGTATAACACTATATAGGTTAACCACATCAATTGTCAAAAACATAATATCATCAAGTGCTCCATAATTTTTAATCTTATCCAAAAAATGCCATGAGTCTTTAGTTATATAAGGAAAACTATTTAAACCATTTTTCAATTTTGAATCCAAATACTGACTTATGAAAGACACTTTACTCCTCTTGCCATCAACAATTGGTCTAAAACGAACATTATTAAGACCTTTGTGGATCTTTGGAATACCAAAGATCCCACTGACCACAGGATATTTGTTTGTCATAAAGAAAAAGTCTTCCTCGTTGATCTGCCCTTGGAATAACGTGTCTTCAAGAGATAAATCAATTCTTTTGTAAGCTAAGTTAACCTCATTTATGCTTACTTCCACATAATTATCATCCGACAACATAGTTAACATTTCATTATCATAATCCACCTTATCCATTATTACAGCTCCGTTTCCCTTGTCAGGCTTCATTACACGTATATTTTTATTATTACATATAAATTGAATACCATCAATATGTTCTTGTTTTAAATTACTCTGATATGCTAGGTTATCATCCTTGTAAAGTTGTCTGATGTCTTGTTCACACAAATTTTCAAAAATATGAACCATATTATTATAAGGTGGGTTGAAGTAACTAGGTTTGTGTAAATTAGTAGATTCGACTAAATGCTCTTCGCCCTTTTTGAAACCAAAATAGGCCAACAAATTTAATTTACGTGTATATAACTTCAAGTCTCTAAGTGTATCAGCTACATTTCCTCTTCTACACGGTACAAAATTAAACCCTTTTGATAAAATATCTGCATGATGTATATTGAACTCTACACTTGAATAGTTGAATAACTTAAAATCTTTTGTAGTATTAAACACTATTATAGGATTCGATAAAGGGGTAATAAATTCATTCACTTGTTCCCTTTTAGAAGGGTAGGCCTCACCATCTTGCTGATTGGTCTGTGTTACATCATTTTCTTCATTAGCCCCAAATATAGGGGCATCACCTTTCCTAACAGCAAGGTTTGTGTCATCATCTACACACTGCCATGCATTAAAGGGTGTATATATATCCACTATTTCACATTCGTTACTATTATTATAATTTATGTGTACTACATCTTGGTGCAACTCATTTGTTTCATCCTTGTCGAAATATGTACTCATTTGTGTTAAAACCTTGTTTTGGCTGCCATCATTACCATCTTCTATCAAATCCCCATCTACTAAGTTACATGAAGTTTTGTGCATAATATTACAAAAAAAATTGTCGCTCTCATCACTAATACATATATTTCTTAACTCTAAATCATTAACTTCATTAACTTTTGTACTTTCTACTTTTAAGCCACTAGATATTTGTGGATTATTATTAACATGAGTACATATTAATTGATGCTCGTAGCAACTATTATTATATTTTATGTTGACTGAGTCCAAGTGAATTTCATTGAATTCACCCATAACTTCATATACACTCATCTGCATTAAAATGTTGTCGTCGTTATCAAGATGTACTTCATCCACCGTTTCCCTATCATCTAGGTTACATATTACTTCCTGTTTACTACGGGAGTAATCATTTACATCAGATGTAGCCACTTGGCTTAAAAAACCATCACAAACATCACTAATAGTAGTAACCGCTTCAATTGAGTCGGCACTACCACTATCCTCCAACAAAGACTCATCAATACATACACTTTCCGTTAGAAAATTGTCACAAATAGTTCCAGTATACAAACTAACTTCGTTAGAGTCATTGCATCTTACGTCTTTAAACACACTTAGTTCAATGTCTAAAGCTGTTGAATCAAGTCTGGTAGGAGTAATGGAGCAACTCGAGGTTACATGCCCCATATGCAATTTAGCTCCACTGTTCAAACATACAGAACATTCTTCGTCGCAAACAGATGAATCGTGTATCCAAAAAATTCTTTTATTTACCTTCTTGTGGTTTTCTGCCACTCTCCTTCCTGATTTTTCCACCGATAGTCCATCCTTGGTTTTAAACCCGGTCGAACTCTGTCGTTCCCTTGAAAAGGATCTTGCTGCCTTATTCTTTCCGACCTCCTCTGAGCTTCTGCTAAAGGGTCTGCACCCCGTACGGCGGCACTATAAGAACCTACTGCTGTTTCCGTCACCGCCCCACCATATACTTCTTCATCCTGATTGGTTGTTTCCTCTATCATGTTGCTACGAGTGTTAATCTTGGTTGCCAATGGATACACTTTACCATTTCGGTATGCTGAAATGTCCCGCTGCAATTTATCAAACTTTTTGTTGTATAAAATTTCACAGTTCTTATCTATGTCTTTCACTACATTGACATAGTTAGTGAAATACTGGTCAAATAGTAAATCATGCGTAATTTTCTCATGAATCTCATCAAGCATGTTTAACAGTCCCTGAATACGGAGGTTATTGTGTCTAACCATAACCTCCATGATTTGTACCCCTGTGGCATCAAAAATAGCGTGGAGTTCTTTAATCATTTCTACATTGTTTTCACAGCCATTCGGGTACCGCCAGACCCGAAGACCTTTTGGGACAAGCCATAATTGAATGTTACGCTCTAAGTAACCATTTTCTAGTTGTATTCTCTTTAACTTAAACAATTTCATTTCAAATTCTTTCATTAACTCAGTCAATGATTTTAGCTGAACTCGTGTCCCCACCTGCGGCATGTTTTTATCATTACCAAAATTAAAACAACTTGTCATCCATCGGTTTCGGTTGTTAGCCACAATGGAACTGGCAGAGTTAGATAGCTCGACTGGTAGTGTAGGGACAGAACCATTGCTATCAGCGTCCAACACTTCTGCAGGCTCAGCTGTCACCAACACAGGTGTAGGTTGGGTAAGGGGTAACCCCAAACTGAAGTTAGAGCACATACCGTTGGTAGAATTAATTTTACTTGAAAGTCCTTGAATTAACACAGTGTGCTCGCGAAGCTGCTGGTGCACTTGCTGTAATAACATTTTGATGTTAATGGGTGAATCTTCGTCCTCCATGGAAAATGGTACGAAAAAACAAACCAAATAACCAATTCAACGGATATAATATCAACCACGAAGACACGAAGTTCCTCCAAAAGGTTTAATAACAACAAGGCACATACACATTAATCCAACACTGACCTAGGTTTCGTCCTGTGGACTTCTTCAGAGTGTTGGTAACCATTAACAATTTATACTTTGCATCAATGATTAATGATTTAATTAAATTGAATAATTGCACTAAGCTGTTACAGTGCTGTTTTAAAAGAATACAACAAGTGAAACTCCCCCATTTATTACCTAAAAACAACCCTACACCTACAACATTAATTAGGTATATAAACCAATACTTTAAAAAATATATATGATTGAAAAAATATATATATATAATACACAAAACTGTTATTTAAAAAAAATATATATTTATGTATGGCACCCGGAGCATCAGAAAAAATTGATTGTAAAAGGACAATTAATTAGGGCGGCACGTATGGTTAGCGATGATGTCGATTTTGCAAGGGAAGTCGAGTTCATGATTAAATTATTTAGTAATAGGGGTTATCCTACATCCTTATGTGATGACCTAAGAAATGAAATACAGACTAAAAGGAGAAATGGACAGATTCAACCCATACTTAATAGTTCATATCCATTATTTAATAACAATACAAATAATCAAAGGAAGTATGATTTACGGGATGAACATATTTTGTTTGTCATCACGTTCAATGCGGATACTGATGCTATTATTAATATTATTGAGAAAAATTGGAGATCATTCACCAGGTTAAGGGAATTCCAGGGTTATATATCATGCAAACCCAAGTTCATTTTTCGTAAGGACAGAGCCTTGAAACAAATTTTTGAGAGAGGCAATACCCATTTGGACACTAATACAAATAAAATTAGAGGAAACAGCAAGTGTGGTAGGTGTACTACATGTCCTTATATTATGAAAACAGGAAGTAAAATAATAGTAAATAATACATTTATTAGGATTAGGGGTAGGTTTAATTGTCATTCAACTAATGTAGTTTATTTAGCTAAATGCAAATTTTGCAAGGCATTTTATGTGGGCAAGACATGTAGAAAATTTAGGGATAGAATTAAGGAACACGTCTTGGATATTCGACATCAAAAACCCACTAATGCCTTAGCACGACACATTATATCATACAAAGATCACAAATTTTCTTTTTGTATATTAGAACAGTTAGTTCAGGACCAACAGGGTAGGTTAACTGAACATCACCTTGATGTTTGTGAGCTCAAGTGGCAAATGATATTAAATGCATATTCTTTTCCAGGGCTTAATGAATTTATAACTATTAAACCATATCTCAGGCTGTAAAATATATTGGGATAATTTTATGTAGTTTAACCAGTTGTATAACTCTATAATGTTTTGTTTCACCATAATATTATAGCTGGTTATGTAAACTACAGTACTCCACAAGTGTTCAGTTTTAATATATTAAAAGTTGTATTTTGTTTTTTTAAACACTGTTATAGATAATTACTTATATGTATATACATAAATATATATTTTTTTAAATAACAGTTTTGTGTATTGTATATATATATTTTTTCAATCATATATATATTTTAAAGTATTGGTTATTTATATACCTAATTAATGTTGTAGGTGTAGGGTTGTTTTTAGGTAATAAATGGGGGAGTTTCACTTGTTGTATTCTTTTAAAATAGCACTGTAACAGCTTAGTGCAATTATTCAATTTAATTAAATCATTAATCATTGATGCAAATTATAAATTGTTAATGGTTACCAACACTCTGAAGAAGTCCACAGGACGAAACCTAGGTCAGTGTTGGATTAATGTGTATGTGCCTTGTTGTTATTAAACCTTTTGGAGGAACTTCGTGTCTTCGTGGTTGATAATATATTACATTTGCATGCATGGGTTCTGCTTCTGGATATTCCGCTTCGGCATATGCCATCCTATGTGTATCACGGGTAATGCGTTGTTGGTCTAGCACATGTTGCTATGCACATGTTTGTCTGTGTTTAGGGTATCTGGTTTCTTTCTGGTTGTTATATAGACACGGCTGCCCAGCGGTGTACTCTCACTACCACTGTGGAACTGCTGGTGATCATGCCCATGGGGCTACTCGTGTGTAGGTGTGGCGCGCTGACATGCTGCGGTACACCTTCACTGGGTATGCCTGCTGACAGTGCATTGCGTGATGGACATGGTATTATGCGTATCCTTTGTTCCTTGGACAGGTACAATTTGGACTTCGTGGATTAATGTTTGGTTCTCCGTTTTGTGTGGACGGGTACTATGTTGCATACTCTGCGTACGTTTCATTATCCACGGACACTGGTTGGTGCGGTTACTATTGCAGGCGGCCTGTGACAGTCAGCACTTTAGGTTGCTCCTTGCCTGCCGGCTTGGCCACGCCTACGGGCGCATCCTACGGGCGCGCGTGCTCTCTGCACGTGGTTGTGGTTGCGGCGCACACTCATTACTATGCATGTGGCGCTGCTACGCCGGTTATACACTGCACTGCCGGCGCAAGCCTTACACCGGCCTTGCGCTGAGCTTCATGAATCCGGGGGATTAAGTTTAAATGTTCCACAACTTGTAACTCTATTAACATAGTCTATTTAGTAACCTGCCGCATATGTACAGCATTTTATATAGCTAAGTCAGTGAGAATATTAAAAGACAGAATTACTGAACAATCAGATATTAAACGAAACATTAGTACTAACTCTTTAGCTAAACATATAAGTGAATGTGGGAATGAACATGGATTTAGCTTTAGGGTTACAGATCAAGTCTTTAAGGACCTATGAGGGGGTGACATTAATAATAGGTTAGAAATAAAGGAATATGAATGGATTTTGAGAACCAGGGTTGATGTTTCTCCTGGATTAAACCAGATGGTATAATTAAAACCCATTCTTAAAAATAAACAAACATGTCTGCGTTAATGTCTGTAATATGTGTAATGTTATATACCTAAAACATGCATATTTATGTATGTGAGCTAATATATACGTGTTTCTTTAAGAGCATTTCTTTTTAATTGCTTGATTAGTCTTTATTAATGTTTTGGCTGTGTGTTTTTAGTATATAAAGGGGGAAGGCCATTGCTGTTTTACATACACTGAAGAAGGGTTTTTGTACCTGAAAGCTTTGTCTGATTAAACAAACCTTTTTGTTGAAGCTGAGTTGCTGAGTTCATATTTTTGTTGAAGGTGTAAATTGTCCCAGGACTTAGTTGCTTTGAATTTCCTGTCACCCTATTTTTATACTGCATCACCACAGCATTTTTTCCATTGATTTACATGTGATTTGGCTGAAGGGTTCCTAAAAGGTCAATAGGTCCCCTGTAAACTCCTTCATCTCTTTCATAGTTGTGAAGCAATTTTTATTTTGTGACCATCTTCCTTCAACTAACATTTTGTTGAAGGCTACCTCTATGTTTGAAAAACTCATCCAACAAAGGGTCATGCTTCATCATTTTGTCAATACTGAGAAGCATAACTCAATAAAGCGTAACAGAAGCAAAAGTCTCTTTCACAGTGGAGCAAGACTCCTGTCTGTCCCATGTAGATGGCTTCAACCCCACACCTCCTAAATTATTTAAAGTAACTCCATAATCACGTTATAATTGGAAAAGTGAAAAACATACTGCAGTACACTTTTGGTTCACTCAATTCAAGTCAGTATGGGTTTGGCAATTCATGACAAAAGAAAATTAAATAAAAGCTGTTTAATAGAGAACACCTTGACAAAATGGAGGCATGCCATTGTTGAAGTGAGCTACCAGGTATAATTCATGGTCTCTTGCTAAAACTTGGATATTTGATGTGTAAGTAATGTCATTCCTATGGATATGTTGTCCATTTTTCTAATTACTTAATGACTTGTGTTATATGAATAATTAATTCCAGATCATCTGTGGATTGACTACAAATGTTTCTGAGCTATCAATTTGATTTCATCATATACAATATTGCTTATGGATAAAAAAAAACACACACACAAAGATAGATATGCTAGTGCTTGAGAAAATAGCCTTTCTCCAGTGGCTTGCTGCTGTGAGAACTGTAACAGGACTGATTGAATCTCTGATCTCTTATCCTGAGTATGAAATACCCTCATTAACACAAAATTTATAAATTTCTCTAGAAAAGTCACTAAAACCAAGAAAGTCAAGAAAGATTTATTTTAATTTAGTGTTTTTTTCCTAGGGAATGGAACAATCCAATACTCTGATCTGCTTTATTAGCAGTCTCTTTGTCTTAGACATTAGTGAGTGAGCATATATAAAAGGGAATTGTTTTTAAGGTGCATAAACACTATAATTAAATATTATGCCCGAGCTAGAAAATGATGGTGATAATGAGTCATGTAGAATCAAAAACACTTTTTGTGAGACGGTCTCATTGGAATGTGAAGATATCCATCTGTGCAGAATACTGTAACCAAACAAGAATCTAAGTCCACAAAAGAAAGATCAGTCATCAGACTCATCATTCCCCTTACACTCACATACTTACTCAGCTCTAATAAGTTCAGAACAAATCAGGATGTGCAGCCCTTGTATGGTTGAGAGGAGAACATCATTTCTTTGGTGTTACAAACTTCCACAAAGTGGACTTCACCACCCAAACTCCCTTACTTATATTCTCTAAAGTTACAGTTATACAACCACCAAGGAAAGAAAAGAAAAAATACATATAAAAGTGTGATAAAACAGCTCACACAACTGTGGTCCCACAGAAGAGACAACATTTATTAGGGTATTTTGAGAATAGTAATGTCAGGGAGTTTACCATTCACCAAATGATAGATTTACAGTTTTTAATTAACTGTACCCAGTTTTATGGGTAGACACTCCTTAGACAGCTTTCATTGCCAGATGCTGATCCGTTAATGATCAGCGTGGGGGATCTTAGACTAACCTTGAGAGTATGAGTGTCTTGTTTGGTTGCTCTGTTTGCCAGACTATGAATTGATACAAATGTATTAAAAGTTGATAAATCAAAGTGAGTTTGATGAGATAAGGGCAGTATATAACTGTGAATATCCTCTTTGTTTAAAATGAGGTAAATACCAATGCAGAGGTAACTTTGGAAAAAGAAAATAAAACATGATAGCACCTATGTGGGACTGCTTTGGCCTGGAAAGAAGATAATAAAAATTTAGTTTTGCTAGACAAAAGATGTTAGTGCTATGATCATTGTAAAAATGTATGAGTTGCCAGGAATATTAGTTTGATATGCTAGATTGTTCGACTCTTCAGATGTTGAAGATTGTGACCTACTAAAGAAACAGTAAGAAGTCATGTTGCCTTTATAGCATCAATCTGTAGAAATACACACTAAGGATATGCAAAATCTTTGTCACATGGTTTATAAGGAAACTCAATAACAAATGATAACATTAGGGGATAGGGACAAAGAAAGAAGGAAAACATTGCATTTTATTTGAATTGTAAAGGGGAAGGAAGGAGAATTTTTTTTTTTGGACTTTCTGAAAATAAAGTTAGTGAAATAGGCTAAACTTCTTAAGAAACCCCTAGCTATTGAAAAGACCTTCAGGTTGTAGATGCAGTCTGTTTCATTGTATGTAAAGGAGCAGGTTGTGTTCAACTCTGGCAACCTGGAGGGATAAGAATAAAATAAAAAGTGATCTTTCCAGCTGTTTTAAAGTTTTTTCTCATTTGGGTTGCAGTTATCTACTAATGCTCAAGCAGCATAGGACACATTACAGGGATTACTTCAATAGTGGATTGTTAAAGTATAGTAAATAAGAAGAACAGATTAATTTTGGAAAAGGCAGAGTTTTCATGTGTTCTGTTAGTCAGCCATTGTAGCCAGATCAAATGTGCTTATCTTCATAGCTGTCTGAAAAATATGGGTGTGATTAGTTAAGCAAGTATTCTGGTTATAGTAGTGTGATTAGTTGAGTAAATATCCTGGTTATACTAGTGTGAGTATATGAGTAAGTATCCTATTTATACCTATGTTATTAGATGAGCGAGTATCCTGATTATACGAGTGTATTAGTTAATCATACTAGGTTTACTTTCAGTCATAATAAGAACCCCTCTTTTTTATTGCTAGGACCTTTTTGATTAAGTATACTCTTGTTTAAGGACATAAATATATTACTATGCATATTCCAACATAACGTCAAAACATAAACATTAAACATTCATATACAACTAAGTCAGTGTAGTACAATATATCAGTTTAGCATTTAATAGTCCAAGTTGGTATTAGAGCTGCCATTGTGCTCAGTTCTGTTTCATTCTTGCAGCGATAGTTACATGGGCTGCCCTTTATTACTTAAGTCTACAAAGCTTAAAAGAGGACTAAGCATGGTGCAATTACTTCAGTGTAGACTGATTATGGTCCTAAGGTATTTACATGTGAGAAAATCATTTTTAACTGAGAAAGCAATACAAAATCTGCTTTACTTAGTCAGTTTTAAGTATTTTTCCCATACTAAAGTTTATAGGTTCATGGGCAAATACTAGGTTATCAGTATGCAGATGATCACAAGCCTAGCCAATAACAAGTGGTCAAAATCAAACATGTACCTTGTATGGGTGAGGTAAAGATCTTAATCCTTATGTCAACCTAATTCTGGCCTCCAGGCAATTGCTATCAAGAATGCAAGCAGTTAGTAGTATCATAATACATTCATTACCAGATAATAGCAATGACCAAGTTAATATGTGTTTCCTGAGGGTCATCTAAATGCTTTAATTTAAAGATTGTTATGCAGCTAATCAAGCTAATGACAATACATCTGACAACTTACTATGCTGAATTTTATATTAATATGATTTATAGCATCACATTAATAGATGTTCACTTATATTTTTAAAAAACCTAGATGTGTCTTGTAATTTTCTTAATGAGCAGATATGTTACAGTTGCCAGTAATACCCATTATATTCTTCAAGACACCTATAAAGATAAACACATTTTATCTGGCCACAATGGATGACTCACATAACACATGAAAACTCTGCCTTTTCCTAAATTAATCTCTTCTTATTCATCTTCTAGCTGCAATAAACTTTATACCGGTTATTTGTCAACTGCCATTACAAAATTGCCTCATATTAGTTAATTTACTTATCTAGGAACGCAGTTTGGATCATGTGTCTAAATTCTGCTATAAGATATAATAAGGAAATATATAGGACCTTCCTAAACTATATCAACATAAATTATTTGGGATGTCCTTTAAAGAAAAACTCTGCCCTTTCCTACAGTTTAACTCAATCTTTAGATTTCTGTTCTCCTTATAGTATGGTTCCAGTATTGTGTAGGTACCAGAAACCTGCTTATACCTTTTAATGCTTTCATTTCCTTGCATTGGAATCAAATGAAGGGAAAGTCCGCTTGCTTTTTTTTAAGCTTAACTTCGCACATACTTTGCAGAGGAATTCGTCTCTACCTGCATGACATATCATAGACAGAGTTAAACCTGTAGTTTATCCTGTCAGGTAATAGTGACACTCTTAGATGGGCAATTAATCTTGCTAATGTCAGGAACACAGCAGCTGATATAAAAAAGACAGAAAGCTGTAGAACTGTTTCTGCTGTTTTTATTGCAGACAGAAGGAGAACTTAAAACTCCCCTTTCATAGCAAATGAAGCAATTAGATCAGTCAGGGGTTTAAAGGCAGTTGTCATCTCTTCTGATAAGTTTACATAAGCAGCAACACAGTATTGAAATACTAAGGTTAAATGTCGGTTATTTGTAATATTTTATACATTAAGATAAGTTAAATTTAGTATCAAAGATTTCTGTGACATTTAGAGAAAAGTCAGAAAATATTTTTTCTTGTAAAGTATCAACACATTTATCATTTTCAACCCCCTCTCCACACACACAACAGAACTGCAGAAAGAGAGACAAGTGGCAAACCTCTAACTAGGAAGACTGATACTGTTCACAAAAAATACATTTATGTTTTTTGTGACATCCTCCTAGAGCCCCGGGGATGCATATTTGGTACATGTAGATGTATGGTAAGAAAGTCCCTCTGTCTTTGACTCAGTCCTTACATTGTTAGAGTACATGAGCATTTTGCAGTCCACAAAGGAAATGTGACCATTAAAGTCAACCATAATATACAGCTGAATTTACTTTAACGTACGTTTAGTATGTGCTCCTGTTTTAAAAACATTAAGAAAAGGAAATCAGAAGTACGTAACTGTGTTTAAATGCACACAAACACAAACACATATATACATACACACACACACACACACACACACACACACACACACACACACACACTCATACACACACACACAGTCAGCATCCCACATATAGTATTATATATATATATATATATATATATATATATATATATATATATATATATATAATATATATATATATATATATATATATAGCTCCACTTGAAAACATTGAAATTCTAAACCATCGAAATTCATATGGTCGACACCATACCATTGAGTGTTTAGAACATTGCTGTTGTCAAGGGGAAGAAAAAGGTAAGTAAAAAAGGGAAAAAGCTAGTGTTTCTGCAGGGCAGCAAGGTACCCTGCACACTGTCTGTGAATGTGCCATCTCTGTATGGCACGACAGACAGGGTACGGGAAGTCTCCCGTTTAGCGCTTCTGCATATAGCGCTAAAACGGAGATTTCCCTTTACCCCACTGTAGTGCGATCTCGAAGTTGGTATATTAAAGTTGGGGGGGTGTGGGGACAAGACTGGGCTTTGAAATGAAAGAGTCAAGATATGAACTGTAGAGCACAATGATAACAGTGGGCTTTTATTTATCTTTTAAGAGAGTTGCATTATATCGGAGAGTCTCAAATTATTTATTTGCATGCAACTGCATCAAGACACTGACTATTATTACGGTCGTTTGTTCAATTAAGGATGAAGAAGAAGAAAATAAAAATGATGGTGAGTGTGCGAATATAGGAAGGAACCTCCTTCTGGGACATTGGTCTGCAAAATCGGTCCCCCTACGATTTTGAGGGCTCCATTAAGAAGAACAGTCAGACAAAAATGGATCTCAGCAAGCTCCAAAAGATGTTACTGCCTGAAAAACGAAAATTGATCTGCACCAGCTAAAAGAAGAAAGCTGCACCATATATGTCAACCAACCTGCAAGCAAAACCTTGAAGAAATAAGGTACTGTTGAACAGAACCACTCACTAAAACAGTACACCAGTACTGTGAAGGTGAATTAAAATCCAGCCTTAAATAATAGGTAAGAAATAAACTGTCAGAAACAGGCTAGCTCATAGATTAATATTGGGGGGAAAAATGTTAAATGTTTTATGTAAATACTAGAAATGTGTTAAAAGATCCTGGAGAGAAGTAATCTCAGAAAAATAGTAAAATAACCTAACAATCTTGGGATAATGTAAATATAGCCTTAATATGCTAACTATAGCAGAAGGACTGTTTGGCTAAGCTGTTTTTTTTTTCTTCTATGTATATACTTACTACCCTTGATAAATAGATAAATAGGTGTCAAGTATATATTTTATAACCCACACAGATTGATGTGGAAAACCATTACAAACACCAAAGTAGGCCGAAATCTGAATAAATAAAGGGGGGGGGGGGAGAAGTCAAATAAAAGAAAAATGTAAAAATGACAAGATTGATTGTTTAACAATATTACTATGGTACATATATTGCTGTAATTTACTGAGGAATGTATATTAATATGCTGTTTTAAAAAATACTATTAGAAAGAATTGCTGTACCTTAAATGCAATACCATAATTGTATAAATAGTATGTTGGAAGAGGCTAGGGACATTAAGTATCAGTGTTTGTTGAGGGAACTAGTATGTTCAGCTTTGTCCGCATTGTATATAGTAACACAGGGGAGATACTATGGGTTAAATCTATATCTAAAAAGAAAACACATTTCAAGATTAGATGTAAAGGTAAACCATATAACGAACCTTCATCCTCCCTCCCTAATTATTCCTGGTCCAGGGATATAGTGGTTAGGCACAGAGTAGGGACAGGGATAAATATGTACTTTCCTAAACCATCACACAGTAACACATACAAAGATAACAAAACAAAACTAATATACATGACATATCTAAGGAATACACCTAATGAATAAATGTGGGAAATAGAATCATGGAACATTAAAGAGCTCCAAAACAAGAAGAAAAGAAAAATATTCTTACACTTTACATTAAAAACCACAGCCAACCTTATACTAATACAAGAAACACACTTGACTGCACAGCAATGGGCAGAAATTAGCAGAAAGAAATGGATAAGTCAAATCATAGCTTCAGATGGAAAAACAAACAGTGCTGGGGCAGCCATAATAATTAAAAACAATTTAAGGAAAAAATACTTAAAACCAAAGCTGACAAGGAGGGAAGATGGTGTTACATAACATTTACTAGTCCTACAATATCAAAACCTATAATGGTACTTAATGTTTACGCACCTTGTAATAACCAACAATACTTTTTTATGTCATTATACCCAACCTTAAACCAATTTAAAGATCACTACCTAGTGATTGGAGGTGACTGGAACACATATCAAAACCCAGAAAATGATAAATCTAATCTGACCAAATCACATAATAAACAAGCCACATTAGCCCTTAATGAACTCAAATAAGATTTCAAACTATATGACCCTTTTAAATATGGGAACAGTGAAGATAAAACAGGGAAATTCACATTCTATTCGCAATGCCACAAAATGTGGTCAAGGATAGACTTCTTCTTAATCTCTGACATATTCATTAACATGGGCCCAACAATAACTATACATACCAGGTTCTTTCCAGATCACTCCAAAATCACACTGAACATTAACTGGGACAAAAAGATATATTTAGAGAATAGGGGTCATAACTGATCATTAAACCCTAATTTACTTTCCAAAATGGATGTAATAAAAGAAACAGAAGCAATACTAAAAATAGCTCTTGCAAATATCACTAACTCCCAAGTACCAACTGATATAGAATGGGCTGCAACCAAAGCACAAATTAGAGGATTGTTTATAAAAAAAGCAGCATACACTGAAAGGGAAAATAGATCATCTTGAAAAAGAACTAATAACTCCAAGAACCAAACAGAAGCAAAACTTTTAAAACTGCAAAGGGATCTATATATGTTAGAAACCAGGAACCTATCTTTTTATGAAGCCAGAATGTTAGCCACTTATGCAGAAGAAGCTCAAATACCATCTAGAGCTCTGGCCAGAATTATCTCCCAACACAAAAATGCCTCCAATATATCAGGAATAAACTACAGAGACAAAAACTACACAAAAATGACATTATTAAAACATTTGAACAAATATACTCTCAAATATATGGAGCACAAATACTACAAACCTCAAAGGAAGATAGAACTCTTTTCCTTCAAAAACTGAAATTCCCTAAACTAAATTTAGACCAACAAAAAAAAACAACTGAACTGATATCCATCAGTGAAATTATTACAACAATCAAACACTTTAAAGCGCATAAGGCTCCGGGTCCGGATGGACTCACATCAGAATTTTTCAAAGCATTTTCCACCTTGATAGCCAAACTACTATACTATACACTCAATTACATAATAAACTATAAAATAAATGATATCCACTTTAATGCCTCTAAAACCATCTTTATATTAAAAGAACACACAGGGCCCAAAAACCCTGACAGCTACAGACCCATTTCCCTCTTAAATATAGATACTAAAATATGAACCTCTATACTTGCAAACAGAATGAAAAATCTGATAGAGAAAATCATCTCCCCAGAACAATCCGGTTTTACACCACATAGACAAACTAGTGACAATACATTAACATTGGATACACTAATATCTTACGCTAACCGATACAATATCAACATCTACACAATGGTAGTGGATGCCCACAAGGCATTTGATAGGGTTAACCTAGAATTCTTACTCCAAACACTACCCTACTTTAATATACTCAATAACTTTATTCAGATCATCCAAACTCTCTATAGCAACACATACACATCTCTATATATATATATAAATAGATCTTGGTCAAATAGGATTCTAATAAAAAATGGAACAAGACAAGGATGTCCATTATCACCCTTCCTGTTTAACCTATACCTAGGACCACTCTTTCTATACATTAAACAAAATACATACCACAATCCTCCATCAACACACAACTTCAAAATATACCTCACTGCATTTGTGGATGATCTGAGCATATACTGCACTACACCAAATTCAGACATAAACAAAATAATAGCTGCAATCGAACATTTCTCAACTATGTCTAACTGTAAACTAAACCTCAATAAAACTAATATTTTCCCCCTAAAAACACCCAAACTCATCTCACTAATACCATTGTTAAACACAATAAAAATAAAAGAAGAAACTAAATACCTGGGAATCACCTTTTTCCAGAAAAACAAAGACTTCTACTAACGCAATGTAAACCTTAAATGGCAAAACATAATGCAAGACTGTAAAAGATGGAACAACCTAAAACTATCATTCTTGGCCAAAGTATCAATAATCAAAATGAACATCTTACCTAGACTAATGTATATATTTATGACATCACAGACAATAATACATAATAAATTCTTCAAACAAATTCATACCTTCCTAGCAAAATTTATATGGGAACCCAAAAAAAAACAGAATCTCCTATCCAAAATTAACACTTCCCAAAAACAAAGGAGGACTAAATTTACCAGATTTTAAAATTTACTACTCGATCATTAACACTAACAGAATATTAAGAATAGCTGAACATAATTCGTCAATGGAAAATTGGTCTCCTCTTTGGGTGACAATCTATTATAGATATATTAAAGCTCTAGGTTTCAATCCTAAAGCACTTCCATTCCTGAAGCAGAAAGAAATACAAACTTATAACATTATAGAGCCCTTAAAACATTCTATCAACTTAGCGCAAAAACTCTTTCAATTCTTGAACCTTGGACAAGCCATGAAAATACTGTAACGCCTTTATAAAAACCCAAATTTAAAAATAAACAATAAGATGCTGGACTTAGTCCCTTTTCCCAGCCTGAAAGATAAAACAATCCAAGATACTTATCCTTACCTTAACTGCTCAACACAAGAAATGAGGACCAACTTAAACCTCCCTAAATCACACATAATAATCCTAAGACAAATCAAAGAACTGTGTTCCAGTTACCTCCAAAATAGTACTATGATCAATAGTGGCATAGAAACTTGTAGCAGGTTTTTGAAAACTATCATCACAACAAAGAAAACTATTACTAATTCATATAAAATGATAAATGAAATCAAATACCAGAAAGACCTCCTCTTCTCTACTGGAGAAAAATGAACCCATCCATAGATGATCAGCAAATAAGCCAGGCAATCAATCTAACACTGAAGATTATACCCCTCAAAAAGTTAGCATACACTCAGCTCATGATCAATAATAATGCATATTTTACACCTGCAATCCGACACAAATTTAACACATCAAAATCACCTTTCTGCCCACACTGTAAGGACCAGATAGCTGACTTAATCCATGTATTTTGGAGCTGTAAATGTGTCTATAAACTCTGGAACTCTCTCAAGGTACAGTTACAAAAAGTGGGTCATCAAATATCAACATTAACTTGGGAATTCACTCTATTACACATTCTCCCACCCAACATACCAAGAAAACAAGCAAATACAATTTTAACAATCTTCCTACTAATGAAACTGTATATAGCTTCTAAATGGCTAGATACAAAAAATATCTCTTGGGAGGGTTTTAAACAAATAGCTATACAATACCTTTTAGCTCATAAAATAGTAATAGATAAAAGAAACAAAAACATGAAATCCATAGAAATTTGGGAACAAACCTTTAATATCATATTAGCATAATTCATCACACAGCAACTTAGAAATACACTCTAATGGAACCGAAGAACACATACAAGTTCAGATATTAAATAATAACTTGGATATTACGAATGTATATACTGTCTGTATACCTGTGGAATTAACAGTGAAAGCATCTATGTACATATTGTCAATAGATATGTTGTATGACCTATATCCTGTGGTATTGACATTGATGTATAACACACACACACACACACACACACATATATATATATATATATATATATATATATATATATATATATATATATATATATATATATATACGGTCATGTTGTAAGATGGTTTTTATCTGTGACATTTATTAATGCAAAAAGAAAAAGAAAAATTATTGAAAAAAATTATGATGAGAACATAGATGTGAATTATACCGCTGTCTGATGAAAAGAAAAGAGAAGAAAAAAGGTAGGTTGCACAGAAGTAATGTGTATAGCACTGAGTTGACTTACTGAAATGTATTTAGTTGTTGAAAGCCAATAGACCTGGCACTGGTTTACCTGCAAGCTGGTTAAAGGATTATTTGGAAGAAGATGAAAAGTGCAGGACTGTACACAAGTATCTGGAAATAACATGCTGTGTTCTATATTCAAGGAGGGTTAAATTAAATCCAGTCTTTTGACCAGGTATCTCTTACTGTACAACATATTTATTAGAAACAGCTGGATGTCTTGATGGATGGTGTGATGCATTGTAGGTGTACCTGTCACAATATTCTTGGGTATTTAAGGGGTCAGCTTGTAAAAGTCATAAAAATTTAAATATTAAGTTCTGTGCTGTCCATATGCAAAACTGTCTAAGTACATGTTATTAGGTTCTGCATTGTGCAAGATTTTTTAACTTATTTTAATAATTAGATGAACAACTTATATTATTTACAATGAAATTGCATGTTACAGCTCAGAAGTTTCCATTTTAATGTATATTTTCATATAAATGGAAAGAAAGTTTAATTTTGAAGTAGCCTAAGTTATAAAGTGGAGATGTCTAAACTTATTTCACAGCTGTGGCAGTACAGATTAATTCAAGGTTAAGTTCCTTTTATGAAGTGATATCAAGAATGCATTCACTTAATGAAGAAAATATGTGGGTCTACTTCACTATGTCAAAATACCACATCGTCGAATTTTAATTCATCGAGATCAGTTCAACTAAACCTCACTATATCGACAACTCAAATCATCGAGTCCTGTTTCAGTGAACTGACTATCCAAATTGTACAGGACACTGCAATCAGAGCACCTCCACAACTAACAAATATAATTTAACAAAAAACTATAGCTATGTCAACAGTTATGCAGGAGGGCAAGCACCCCTGAACCCCATGCGGGGGGTATGACCCCCACACTCCCTGCATATTTTATATACCAACTCCGACATCGCACTATAGTGGGATAAGGGTAAATTTCTCGATCCCCACTGTACCATGATCTCCATTCAAAATGTTGAACAGCAATAAAGTTTTTCTTACATGCTGTTTTGCAATGCAGGAACTGGTCTTATAACTGCAGAGCAATCATCCATAAATGACTGCTATAGCAACAGTACTAAACACTGTAAGTAAAGATGCATCTTTTTTGAGTACTACCTGTAGATCAGAGCATGTTTATGTACCTTTAAGAAGCATTTTCAGATGTAGCATGTGCATATAAATATAGAGCACATGCAGGCAGCTGTGCCATTTTGACAGAACAACCAGAGTGTTAACATGCATGAGGCCACTAGTCAGTTTAGAAGTGTAAGTCACAAAGCTTCATTTCTGATGTGTTTGTGTGTAATAAAGCTACTTGAACAGAACCCATGAATGTTTTTCTGTTTTATCCTGACCAGATGAGCAATATGGTGTCAAAAGTGGGATTAAGAGAGCTACTTCTTTGAGTCATGAGGTGCATAGTTGAAGGTGAAGACAGACCAAGCAGGTTGAGTGAAATGGAGCACAGACAAATGAAAGGTCATAATGAATACAATAAAAGAGCAAGGTGACTGCATATTTTTTAATAAAAAAATATGTTTGGGCATAAACTACTATTTTGCATTGACCGAAGTCATTCAAAGCATAACTACAATTGTTTGAAGTATCTCAGAGTGTGCAAAGTGTTTGCAGAGGGTATGCTTTATTATGGTGCAATTATTTCAATTTTTGCTGTGTGCAAAGTACAGTTATATTGCAAAGTGGAGTCAAAGTACAGCTATTTCGAAAAGTTTCTTGCACTGTGTGCATTTATTTGCAGAAAGCCACCATTTCAGAGTGTTTCTTACACTGTGTAGAGTTATTTCACAAAGTACAGCCATTTTAAAATGTTCATTTGTTGTGTACAGTTTATTTGCAAAGCATATTCATCTCAAAGTGTTTCTTAATGTACTGAGCTTTTCTATTGTGTATAGTTTATTTTGCAAAATACAAAACATTTGTAAGTATTTTTACACTCTATATAGGAGTGGTTTCATAAAGTATAGTAGTATTTCAAAGTGTTCTTGTGTTCTTGAGACTTATTTTGCAAAGTGCAGTTGTATCAAAAGAGTTTATTGTGCTACTGGCTTCCTGCTACAAGTGCTGGCATAAAAGTTCTGGCATATATATTTATGTGTGCATGTTCATTACAGATAATTCCAAGGTACCTTCATACTGCTGTGTGTGTTGATATGGCAGAGGCATTTGTTGCATCTTGACCAGGTCCATAATTTGTGTTTCCACTCTCAGTAATATAGTGGAGAGTTGGAGAGTATTTGAGCAGGAATACCTATACTCTTCATACAAGCAGCTTTTTTCTGGACAAATATGCACATATAAGGAATATTCATTTTACTTAGCTGGGCTCAGAAGCTTTTAAAAGAGAGCTGCCTATTTGTGTATGCAGAAGTTC
>NC_056746.1:1040038841-1040104554 GCF_019279795.1 Protopterus annectens
GATGATAACAGGATTTGCTAGAGTGGCACTGTAATGCTATCCCATAATTCAAAGGGTACATAAAGGTGGTAGTGTGGTGGCCAATGGTATATGACAGTAATAACTTCATACTATTGAAGCAGTGATGGAACTGAACCACCTACCTATACAACATCTATATGGCAAATTATCAGCAGCCAGCACCACAGGAGAATACTGGATACAATTGATACATATACCATCTATGAAGAGACCACATCAGCAGTGTATTTCCCAGGAGATTTATCTGCTAAAATTAGTTTTACAGCCAATCAGGGCTTGTAAAAGTTGCCACTATATATGTGTGTGAAAAAATCACGACTACATTGGCAGTCACACTAACAGAAGTTAGGCACTACCATAGTTGCACATCCTACTTTGCTATTTACATATTATAGAGAATAGTGTCATATATGCAGGCACCACAGGAGAAGTCTGACATTTAAATAGCTTCAGTTCACTTGCAAAATGATGACCTCATCAGTGTGTTGAACCACGGGTGTAGACAGACAATATAATGTTGTAATTATGTGCTCTTATTGATCCCAAACAAGAAAATAAATGACTTTTGAAGACTTAACAAATATTTGCATCACTTCCCCTCTAAAAACATCAAATATTGCATAACTTTCAACCCATGACACTGTTATTTTAAGCATTATACTGTAAATCTGTGGGCATAGCTTTCCCTAAGCAAGCAGAGTTTCCTTTATGTAATGCATAAACAAATTGTAATCATTACATTACAAACAGTATGCACAGCTACATCCTTGTGTAAAAATTATGCTCTGGATGTGAAAGGTGGCCTTAGGGGATGGTGTAGTCATCTTTGAGTTTAGACAATGCATCCAGAGCATAGGTTGAATGAGCACATGCACACTTACCTGTAAACAACCACACACACTCACACACATACATTTCTATCATGTTGGGTATTGAACTTACTACCTATTTAGGTAGCATAATTTATAAAGCATTGTATTAGTGGCAAGCTCCACAGGAGAAGTTTGATTCTCATGGGAAAGACTGCACTTTTGTCAGGATGACCTCATTAGTGTGTTTCATGCAGCATGTTTCTGAAAATGTTGTTATATGAGATACTTATTGGCTGAAGTTCAGATTGCTATCTACATGTGTTCCCAGTGCTTGCATCACTGCGTTTAAGCATAGCAGGACTGTTGTCAATGCTGTAATTAACATGGAATTCCACTTTTCAGAAGGACAACATAAAGACACATTTCTGCATTTATATGTAGATTGTGTGGCTTTGGAACCCATCATTTGTCTGTGTTAGCTCTTCCTGTAGTATGTTATCATCACTGGTGGACTCAATGATTGCATCCAATATGCAAGAATCAGCAAACATGGTAAGGCAAAGGCCATATATTTTAGCCTACACTGACAATAATTTTATATATATAATTGTGTGTGTGTGTGTGTGTGTGTGTGTGTGTGTGTGTGTGTGTGTGTGTGTGTGTGTGTGTATATATATATATATATATATATATATATATATATATCAATTCACAATGCCAAATTTCCAAAACATCGAATTTCATATGGACGAGACCATAAGATTGAAGTTTTGGAATCTCGACATTGTGAACGGAGATCTGCATACAGCACGGAATGGGAGATTTCCCTCTTCCTTGCTGTAGTGCGATCTCGGAGTTGGTATATTTAAGTAGTTAAGTAGTAGGGGTGTGGGGGGTTAGAGAGGGGCTTGCCCCTGCAATAATGGTGAGAACGTTTTTTTTGCAGATTTATTTTACAATGTCGAGGTTCCAAAACTTTGATCATATGGTCTCGGCCATATGAAATTCGATGATTTGGAAATTATGCATTGTGAAGTGAATCCATATATATATATATATATATATATATATATATATATATATATATATATATATATATATATATATATATATATATATAGTTTACTATCAAAATGTTGAAATTCATTTGGTCTAACGTTCATATGGTCAACACATGAATATTAAGTAGTTCATTTGGTCAACAGGAAGTGCATGCAAATTACCTGTCGACATTATGTTGCAAAAAGGGCAAAGATTTTCCCTTGTCTGCACTGTTGTACAATCTCGAAGCTGTAATATATATGTAGCAGGGTGTGTATGTGTGGGGGTGCAGTCGACCATTTAAATTTTAAAAATTTGGTGTAATGACTTTCGACATTATGAACATCGACCAAATGAATTCCAACATTTTGATAGTAAACCATATATTTATATATATATATCTATCTACTTCACTATATTGAAATACCACGTCATTGCAGATATTCCCAGAAAGGATTGTGAAAATAAATAGGTAGTGTCACTCATCTAGTCAGGATAAAAGAGATGAACATTTGTAGGTTCTGTTCAAGCAGCTTTATTACACACAAACACATCAGAAATTAGGCTTTGTAACTTAAACTTAAATAAACTTATAAACAGACTAACTACTGCACTCATACATGTTAATACCCTGGCTGCTGTCTCAAAATGGCCTGCTGTCTGCATGTGCTCTGTATTTATATGTACGTGCTCCATCTGGAAATGCTTCTTAAAGATAAATACACACGCTCTGATCTACATACTCTCTTTGAGAAACAGTCCATATATGAAATGACAGTACCCAATGACATGCAATTTACAGAAATGATCTTTGGACATGCACTTATACAGACCTAGTTATTTGACATGCAATCATACAAAATCAGACAGGTATAAAACAATTATGTCCAAGTTGCTGCGTATTTTACACTAGGTATTGAAATTCGACCTGACCATGTAACATAAAAGTCAGAATTGGATCTAGTAACGGGGGGTGTCTTCAAGGAATTTTCATCTTTGGGGACATCTGGGACATCATCAGGAATGGAAATGGATACTGTAACATGTTCCTTGGTACGAACATTGTCTGGGTTGCTGTGAGATATAGAGTCTATATCACAGGTACGATGCTGCAATATTATTTCTGATACAGGAAGAAGATGTCTGCGGTTTCTCCTGTACTCTGCACACTCAGATTCCACTAAGTAGGATCTCAGCTCCGTACATATACCTTTCACTTGACCAATTTGATCAAAGCCTTTCGCTGTTTGCATTCTCACTATCTCTCCTTCTTTTAACAGATGAATAAATCTGCTCATTTTATCATAGTTGGACTTCTGAGAAGAATGCCTTTTGAAAAGTTGGGTTTTGATTGCTCTGTTGATTTTAGCATTAGGCACCAACAAACTAGAACTGATAGGCAAGGTTGTTCTGGTTTGCTTAGATAAAAGTCTTTGAGCAGGCAAACCTAGAAGATTGTCATGGGATAAATTTCTGAGATTGAGTAAATTCAAAAAGATATCAATATTGTCATGCTTTGACCTTTCTAGTAATTGCTTTGCACTCTGTACTGCACATTCAGCAAGGTCGTTGGACTGTGGATATTCAGGACTGCTAGTAACATGGATAAAGTCCTACTCTTTAAGAAATCTCTGAAACAATTGACTGGTAAACTGAGAACTGTTGTCAGAAATAACTTTGTGTGGACTACCATGGATTGAGAAATGATGCTCCATCTTAGTAATAACAGCACTGAATGTTAGGAGGGTAGTAAATCCATCTCAAACCAGTTTGAATAAGAGTCTACCAACACTAAGAAATGTTGACTGTTCACTCAAGTATGTCAGTTGCTACTGTTATCCAAGGTAGTTCAGAAGTTTGGCTTAGCTGAAGTGGCTCTTTTTGCAAATGTGGCTTAGTATTGTTGCATGCTGAACAAGAAGAAAGCACTTTATCAATGTCTTTTGCTACAGAAGGCCAAAATACTAGTCCTTTCGCCCTTCTTTTGCTAGAATCGGAACTTGGTTGGCCATGATGTAAAATCTGAATGTATTCATATTGTAAGGAAGTATGAACAACAAATTTTGCACCTTTGAAAATGATACCATCTTCCATCAGCATCTCATCTCTGTATGTAAAGCAAGGTTGTACTTCTGGCAGTACACTGGATTGCTTTGACGGCCATCCTACATTGATGAAATGGTTGAGCTTTTGAAAAATTGGATCAGTCTTTGTATGATATCTTAGTTAAGCAAGTCTTGTGGTAGCCCAAAAACGTAGATGAATGAACAAAACCAAATAAAAGCATGTCCAGACAGCCAAGCAGAGGCAAATATTCAAATGAAGCTGTTGAAAAATCTTCTTTATTCCAAGCAAAACAAACGACAACCTGTAGCACAAGTGCTTTCGCTCGGACTCTTCCGAGCTTTTTCAAGTGAAACAGTAGAATGTTTAAAGCAAGTGCTTAAATACAGTTACAAATTAATTAATCAATTAAGCAATGTCCCTATTTTTAAAAAGGCAATGTCTTCCTTAAAAACCTGCTTTTAGTTGCAAATAAATAATGTCATTAATATGAGTAGTCATGTAAAGTTAAAATCTTACAGCTTTTTAAATACTACTTTCCTCATTCCTAGACTTTGGATCTGTGTCCCTTACATTTAATGATTCATCCATACAACCTATTTAAAATGCAATACATGTTTTCAAAATTGTAAACAATCTTATAAAGAACTATAAAATCCACTAAAACAATGTGAAACTTATTAAATACAAATCATGAGTATTTTTGTTACTAAAACTGGGAAGGTATTAATAACATCTTATCTAGCTATAATTAAGTCTTTAAGTCTTGTGGTAGAAAAAATACGTACTTCCATGATAACAAAGTCAAAATTCTCTGCATCAAGCTGTTCTGTGGTATTTCTGAGTGATCTGGATAAGGTATCAGCCAGATAAAGAAGTTTACCTTTTGTACAGACCATTTTGAAATTGTACTTTTGCAATTTGAGCATCGTTCCTTGTGGTCTTGCTGGAGGGGAATGCATAGTCAGGTATAAATATGCCCAAATAGTTAACCATAGCAAGAAAATGCTGTAAGGCTTGGACATTGTCTGGAGCTGGCATCTCAAGAATGGTTGCTTGCTTGGAAGGATCTGGTCATAAGCCTGTACTGGTAAATAAATGACCTACATAAGTAACTTCTGGTAGTCTAAATTTGCACTTCAGAGGATTGAGCTTTAAATTCACTTCACGCTCTGTCCAGAAGTTTCCTGAGGTTTCTGCCATGCTCTGCTTCACCATCACCTCCAACCAGTTAATCATCAACTATTATTGCACATGGGTAATCTGAACATTTTTTCTCCATTGCATGCTGAAAGATTTCACTGGCAGAATTTATTCCAAAAGGCATTCTGATGAATCTGTATCTACCAAATGGGGTACTGAATGTAGTCAATAGTAAAGCTTTGCAATCAAGCAACACTTGCTAAAATAAACTCGTTGCATCTAAGACAGAAAAAAACAGTGGCATTTGGCATGAGGGTTGCAATCTCCTTGACTGCATGCATAGGATGATGAGGTCTTTTTAATGTCTTGTTCAAATCTCTATGATCAATGCATATTCTGATTTCATCTGAATTTTTCTTATGGGCAGCTACCATAGATGACACCCACTCAGTTGGTTCTGTGACTGGACAAATCAAACCTTGCTGCATCATTTTGTCTAACTGGAGCTTGACTTTGTCCTGCATAGCTATTGGAACTTTTCTTGCTGGTCTGACCACTGGACTGACCTCTGATTCTAACTTCATGAAGTACACAACTGAAAGTTTACCTAGCTTGTTGTCGAAGCAATCAGCATATTCTAAGAAAATAGCATCAGTAAAGCTGGAAATGGGATGTGCTTAAAGGATGGACTTCTTTAGTAAAAGAAAGTAGTTTCATTCTCAAACTGTCTCTGACACCTAATAATGACTGCACAGGTCTTCAGACTACATAAAAGTGCAAGCTGTAACTGTTCCCAGCCAAATAGCATGAAAGCACTACTGAACCCTTGTTTTGAATCTCCTCACCTCCGTAAGCAACAAGCTTTGCACAATTAACCAAATTCACCAGCTCTCACTTTAACTAATGTTTCTGCTGAGATTACATTACACTTTGAACCAGTGTGTACTTTGAACTCATTGAGGACAGTACAAACTGTTTCATTCTTTGTCAATAAATCTACTGCATTAATCTTTTCACCGACCACTGATACACCATCTACATAGAATGTAGGGTTGCAGCTCTCTACATGATCAACTTGCTTTTTTGTGTGACCTTTCTTAATAACTGAATGAGGTTTGCTTGCTTTACAAAACTTTTGGAAATGGTTTCATTTCTTACACTTGTGGCATTGCTGAACAAATGCTAAGCACTTCTCTCTTTTAGACTCATGGTTGGCTCCACAATTACAGCAGTTAACAATAAGACTTGACTTGGGTTTTGGTGACTCACTCATATACTGTACTGAACATGCTCTTTTAACTAAGCTAGTCTTGGATCTTGCTAGAAAGCACCGAGTTCTCCTTGCCAAACCCACAGGGGTTGCTGCAGCCATGTGCCTAGGCCAGTTTCTGCTTGCCACGTATTGCATGATGTCTGCGTTTGCTCTAGATGCTGCTGAAACCATGCTCTTATCACTTGTAAGCATACTTCTGTGTGCCTTTCTGTGAGCTCATGGATTTTAAAAAACTCTATGGCTTTGCTTAATGTTAAATCACTTCACAAAGCAAAATCTTTCTCAATGCAGCCCTATTAACACCACACACAAACCTGTCCTTTATTAACTCATCTTTCAAGTCACCAAATCTGCATGTTTTAGCTTTGTTTCTCAAGTCAGTCATATAAGCTGAAAAATTTTCACCTGGTTAATGGTCTCTTGTATAAAGTAAGTGCCTCTCTAATGTAACATTTGTCTGGGGGTTGAACATTTCTCTAAATTTACATTTTAAGCATGTGGGATCTTCCCTCGATTCAGCTAGTACCACAGTATGATGGTTTGTCCCCTCTCCTGAATATACTTCCGGTGCATACACAAATGAACGCTCTCTTTTAAAAGCTTCTGACCCAGCTAAGTAAAATGAATGTCCTTATATGTGCATATTTGTCAGAAAAAGCTGCTTGTATGAAAGTATGGTATTCCTGCTCAAATACTCTCCAACTCTCCACTATATTATGATCAAACACAAGTGGACCTGGTCTGTGAAATGCCTCTGCCATATCAACACACAGCAGTGAAGGTACTTGGAATTATGTATGAACATGCACACTTAAATATATATGCCAGAACTTTATGCCAGCACTTGTAATTATGCCCAGTAGCACAACAAACTCTTTGATACAACTGTACTTTGCAAAATAAGTCTCTGTAGCACAAGAACACTTTGAAATTACTATACTTTATGAAACCACTCCTTATAAGTGTAAGAAATACTTACAAATGACTGTATTTTGCAAATAAACTATACACAATAGAAAAAGCTCAGCGTAAGAAACACTTTGAGATGAATGTGCTTTGCAAATAAACTGTACACAACAAATGAACATTTTAAAATGGCTGTACTTTGTGAAATAACTCTACACAGTGTAAGAAACACTCTGAAATGGTGGCTTTCTGCAAATAAATGCACACAGCGCAAGAAACTTTTCAAAATAGCTATACTTTGACTCCACTTTGCAATATAACTGTACTTTGCACACAGCAAAAATTGAAATAATTGCACCATAATAAAGCACACCCTCTGCAAACACTTTGCACACTCTGAGATACTTCAAACAATTGTAGTTATGCTTTGAATGACTTCTAATGGTATGAAGTAATTGTAATTAATTATAATTAATTATACACTGTCATAGTCTATTGACCCTGATGTTTAATATACTCACAAGAAACATACAATCATTGATACCAGGGGGTTGGCATGCCTTAAACCTCAGTTGCCAAATCAGTTATTTTAATTCTAATACATTTTCTAAGTCACCCACGTCTGGAAGACCTGTGTCTGTCTATATATATATATATATATATATATATATATATATATATATATATATATGGTTCCACTTTGAATAATTGAAATTCTGGTCATCGAGACCAGAACATCGAGTGTCAAACCATCGAAGGTTCAAAGGGAACGTAAAAAAAAGAAAAAAAACCTCTAAAAACTATTTTATGCAGGGGGGGGCTTCGCCATCCTGCACTCCCCATGTGGGGGGCTGCACCCCCACCCCCCAACTTTAATATACCAACTCCGAGATCACACTACAGTGGGGTAAAGGGAAATCTCCATTTTAGCGCTATATGCAGAAGTGCTAAACGGAAGATTTCCTGTACCCTGTCTGTAGTGCCATACAGAGATGGCACATTCACAGACAGTGTGCAGGGCACCTTGCTGCCCTGCAGAAACACTAGCTTTTTCCTTTTTTTACTTACCTTTTTCTTCCCCTTGACAACAGCAATGTTCTAAACACTCAATGGTATGGTGTCGACCATATGAATTTTGATGGTTTAGAATTTCAATATATATAATACTATATGTGGGATGCTGACTGTGTGTGTGTGTATGTGTGTGTGTGTGTGTGTGTGTGTGTGTGTGTGTGTGTGTGTGTGTGTGTGTGTGTGTGTGTATGTATATGTGTGTTTGTGTGCATTTAAACACAGTTAAGTACTTCTGATTTCCTTTTCTTAATGTTTTTAAAACAGGAGCACATACTAAACGTACGTTAAAGTAAATTCAGCTGTATATTATGGTTGACATTAATGGTCACATTTTCTTTGTGGACTGCAAAATGTTCATGTACTCTAACAATTTAAGGACTGAGTCAAAGACAGAGGGACTCTCTTACCATACATCTACATGTACCAAATATGGATCCTCGGGGTTCTAGGAGGATGTCACAAAAAACATAAATATATTTTTTGTGAACAGTATCAGTCTTCCTAGTTAGAGGTTTGCCACTTGTCTCTCTTTCTGCAGTTCTGTTGTGTGTGTGCGGAGGGGGTTGAAAATGGTAAATGTGTTGATACTTTACAAGAAAAAATATTTTCTGACTTTTCTGTAAATGTCACAGAAATCTTTGATACTAAATTTAACTTATCTTAATGTATAAAATATTACAAATAACCAACATTTAACCTTAGTATTTCAATACTGTGTTGCTACTTATGTAAACTTATCAGAAGAGATGGCAACTGCCTTTAAACCCCTGACTGATCAAATTGCTTCATTTGCTATGAAAGGGGAGTTTTAAGTTCTCTTTCTGTCTGCAATAAAAACATCAGAAACAGTTCCACAGCTTTCTGTCTTTTTTATATCAGCTGCTGTGTTCCTGACATTAGCAGGATTAATTGCCCATCTAAGAGTGTCACTATTACCTGACAGGATAAACTACAGGTTTAACTCTGTCTATGATATGTCATGCAGGTGGAGACGAATTCCTCTGCAAAGTATGTGTGAAGTTAAGCTTAAAAAAAAGCAAGCAGACTTTCCCTTCCTTTGATTCCAATGCAAGGAAATGAAAGTATTAAAAAGTATAAGCAGGTTTTTGGTACCTACACAATACTGGAACCATACTATAAGGAGAACAGAAATCTAAAGATTGAGTTAAACTGTAGGAAAGGGCAGAGTTTTCCTTTAAAGGACATCCCAAATAATTTATGTTGATATAGTTTAGAAAGGTCCTATATATTTCCTTATTATATTTTATAGCAGAATTTAGACACATGATCCAAACTGCGTTCCTAGATAATTAAATTAACTAATATGAGGCAATTTTGTAATGGCAGTTGACAAATAACCAGTATAAAGTTTAGTGCAGCTAGAAGATGAATAAGAAGAGATTAATTTAGGAAAAGGCAGAGTTTTCATGTGTTATGTGAGTCATCCATTGTGGCCAGATAAAATGTGTTTATCTTCATAGGTGTCTTGCAGAATATCATGGGTATTACTGGTAACTGTAACATATCTGCTCATTAAGAAAATTACAAGACACATCTAGGTTTTCTAAAAATATAAGTGAACATCTATTAATGTGATGCTATAAATCATATTATCATATTAATATAAAATTCAGCATAGTAAGTTGCCAGATGTATTGTCATTAGCTTGATTAGCTGCATAACAATCTTTAAATTAAAGCATTTAGATGACCCTCAGGGAACACATATTAACTTGGTCATTGCTATTATCTGGTAATGAATGTGTTATGATACTACTAACTGCTTGCATTCTTGATAGCAATTGCCTGGAGGCCAGAATTAGGTTGACATAAGGATTAAGATCTTTACCTCACCCATACAAGGTACATGTTTGATTTTGACCTCTTGTTATTGGCTAGGCTTGTGATCATCTGCATACTGATAACCTAGTATTTGCCCATGAACATATAAACTTTAGTATGCGAAAAATACTTAAAACTGACTAAGTAAAGCAGATTTTGTATTGCTTTCTCAGTTAAAAATGATTTTCTCACATGTAAATGCCTTAGGACCATAATCAGTCTACACTGAAGTAATTGCACCATGCTTAGTCCTCTTTTAAGTTTTGTAGACTTAAGTAATAAAGGGCAGCCCATGTAATTATTGCTGCAGGAATGAAACAGAACTGAGCACAATGGCAGCTCTAATACCAACTTGGACTATTAAATGCTAAACTGATATATTGTACTACACTGACTTAGTTGTATATGAATGTTTAATGTTTATGTTTTGACGTTATGTTAGAATATGCATAGTAATATATTTATGTTCTTAAACAAGAGTATACTTAATCAAAAAGGTCCTAGCAATAAAAAAGAGGGGTTCTTATTATGACTGAAAGTAAACCTAGTATGATTAACTAATACACTCGTATAATCAGGATACTCGCTCATCTAATAACATAGGTATAAATAGGATACTTACTCATATACTCACACTAGTATAACCAGGATATTTACTCAACTAATCACACTACTATAACCAGAATACTTGCTTAACTAATCACACCCATATTTTTCAGACAGCTATGAAGATAAGCACATTTGATTTGGCTACAATGGTTGACTAACAGAACACATGAAAACTCTGCCTTTTCCAAAATTAATCTGTTCTTCTTATTTACTATACTTTAACAATCCACTATTGAAGTGATCCCTGTAACGTGTCCTATGCTGCTTGAGCATTAGTAGATAACTGCAACCCAAATGAGAAAAAACTTTAAAACAGCTGGAAAGATCACTTTTTATTTAATTCTTATCCCTCCAGGTTGCCAGAGTTGAACACAATCTGTTCCTTTACATACAATGAAACAGACTGCATCTACAACCTGAAGGTCTTTTCAACAGCTAGGGGTTTCTTAAGAAGTTTAGCCTATTTCACTATCTTTATTTTCAGAAAGTCCAAAAAACGAATTCTCCTTCCTTCCCCTTTACAATTCAAATAAAATGCAATGTTTTCCTTCTTTCTTTGTCCCTATCCCCTAATGTTATCATTTGTTATTGAGTTTCCTTATAAACCATGTGACAAAAATTTTGCATATCCTTAGTGTGTATTTCTACAGATTGATGCTATAAAGGCAACATGACTTCTTACTGTTTCTTTAGTAGCTCACAATCTTCAACATCTGAAGAGTCGAACAATCTAGCATATCAAACTAATATTCCTGGCAACTCATACATTTTTACAATGATCATAGCACTAACATCTTTTGTCTAGCAAAACTAAATTTTTATTATCTTCTTTCCAGGCCAAAGCAGTCCCACATAGGTGCTATCATGTTTTATTTTCTTTTTCCAAAGTTACCTCTGCATTGGTATTTACCTAATTTTAAACAAAGAGGATATTCACAGTTATATACTGTCCTTATCTCATCAAACTCACTTTGATTTATCAACTTTTAATACATTTGTATCAATTCATAGTCCGGCAAACAGAGCAACCAAACAAGACACTTATACTCTCAAAGTTAGTCTAAGATCCCCCACGCTGATCATTAACGGATCAGCATCTGGCAATGAAAGCTGTCTAAGGAGTGTCTACCCATAAAACTGGGTACAGTTAATTAAAAACTGTAAATCTATCATTTGGTGAATGGTAAACTCCCTGACATTACTATTCTCAAAATACCCTAATAAATGTTGTCTCTTCTGTGGGACCACAGTTGTGTGAGCTGTTTTATCACACTTTTATATGTATTTTTTCTTTTCTTTCCTTGGTTGTATAACTGTAACTTTAGAGAATATAAGTAAGGGAGTTTGGGTGGTGAAGTCCACTTTATGGAAGTTTGTAACACCAAAGAAATGATGTTCTCCTCTCAACCATACAAGGGCTGCACATCCTGATTTGTTCTGAACTTATTAGAGCTGAGTAAGTATGTGAGAGTAAGGGGAATGATGAGTCTGATGACTGATCTTTCTTTTGTGGACTTAGATTCTTGTTTGGTTACAGTATTCTGCACAGGTGGATATCTTCACATTCCAATGAGACCGTCTCACAAAAAGTGTTTTTGATTCTACATGACTCATTATCACCATCATTTTCTAGCTCGGGCATAATATTTAATTATAGTGTTTATGCACCTTAAAAACAATTCCCTTTTATATATGCTCACTCACTAATGTCTAAGACAAAGAGACTGATAATAAAGCAGATCAGAGTATTGCATTGTTCCATTCCCTAGGAAAAAACACTAAATTAAAATAAATCTTCCTTGACTTTTTTGGTTTTAGTGACTTTTCTAGAGAAATTTATAAATTTTGTGTTAATGAGGGTATTTCATACTCAGGACAAGAGATCAGAGATTCAATCAGTCCTGTTACAGTTCTCTCAGCAGCAAGCCATTGGAGAAAAGCTATTTTCTCAAGCACTAGCATATCTATCTTTGTGTGTGTGTTTTTTTTTTTATCCATAAGCAATATTGTATATGATGAAATCAAAATGATAGCTCAGAAACATTTGTAGTCAATCCACAGATGATCTGGAATTAATTATTCATATAACACAAGTCATTAAGTAATTAGAAAAATGGACAACATATCCATAGGAATGACATTACTTACACATCAAATATCCAAGTTTTAACAAGAGACCATGAATTATATCTGGTAGCTCACTTCAACAATGGCATGCCTCCATTTTGTCAAGGTGTTCTCTATTAAACAGCTTTTATTTAATTTTCTTTGGTCATGAATTGCCAAACCCATACTGACTTGAATTGAGTGAACCAAAAGTGTACTGCAGTATGTTTTTCACTTTTCCAATTATAACGTGATTATGGAGTTACTTTAAATAATTTAGGAGGTGTGGGGTTGAAGCCATCTACATGGGACAGACAGGAGTCTTGCTCCACTGTGAAAGAGACTTTTGCTTCTGTTACGCTTTATTGAGTTATGCTTCTCAGTATTGACAAAATGATGAAGCATGACCCTTTGTTGGATGAGTTTTTCGAACATAGAGGTAGCCTTCAACAAAATGTTAGTTGAAGGAAGATGGCCACAAAATAAAAATTGCTTCACAACTATGAAAGAGATGAAGGAGTTTACAGGGGACCTATTGACCTTTTAGGAACCCTTCAGCCAAATCACATGTAAATCAATGCAAAAAATGCTGTGGTGATGCAGTATAAAAATAGGGTGACAGGAAATTCAAAGCAACTAAGTCCTGGGACAATTTACACCTTCAACAAAAATATGAACTCAGCAACTCAGCTTCAACAAAAAGGTTTGTTTAATCAGACAAAGCTTTCAGGTACAAAAACCCTTCTTCAGTGTATGTAAAACAGCAGTGACCTTCCCCCTTTATATACTAAAAACACACAGCCAAAACATTAATAAAGACTAATCAAGCAATTAAAAAGAAATGCTCTTAAAGAAACACGTATATATTAGCTCACATACATAAATATGCATGTTTTAGGTATATAACATTGCACATATTATAGACATTAATGCAGACGTTTGTTTATTTTTAAGAATGGGTTTTAATTATACCATCTGGTTTAATCCAGGAGAAACATCAACCCTGGTTCTCAAAATCCATTCATATTCCTTTCTTTCTAACCTATTATTAATGTCACCCCCTCATAGGTCCTTAAAGACTTGATCTGTAACCCTAAAGCTAAATCCATGTTCATTCCCACATTCACTTATGTGTTTAGCTAAAGAGTTAGTACTAATGTTTCTTTTAATATCTGATTGTTCAGTAATTCTGTCTTTTAATATTCTCACTGACTTAGCTATATAAAATGTTGTACATATGCGACAGGTTACCAAATAGACTATGTTAATAGAGTTACAAGTTGTGGAACATTTAAATTTAATCACTTTTTTAGTTAAAGGGTGTACACATGTATTTTGGCTGTTAATAAGTTCACAGCAGCAGCAGTTATGGCATGGAAAAGTACCATAACATTTAAACAACTTCTTATCTGTAGTAGTATTTATATCTTTATAACATAATTTCTGTTTTAAATTGTGGCAATTCCAATATGAAAATCTAGGGATAGTATCGATAAGTGAACATAAATCTGGTAAAGACCTTAATATACACCATTTTTTATTTATAATTTATTGAATTGCATTAATAGCTCTATTATATGTTGTAACATAACTCAACCTATCATTGTTACTGCACACATGGTGTTTATCAATCAGTTTTGATGTTGATCTTAAGCCAAAACTAGGTTTAGCTGTAAATTATCTCATTTGTAACACCTCACTAATTTCCTGATCAAGAATCTCTTGATTATACTCTCTACTTATAAATTCTGCCTTCAGTTCCTTCATTTGTTGTTGACACTTCTCTAAATGTGTGTTTAACCTACTTATACAAATAAACTGTCCCTTAGTAATGCCCTTGAAAATATGAGGAGCATGCAAGCTGCAACAATGCAAGAACCTATTTCTATGTATTGGTTTCCTATAAAGAGTAGTATGTAAGTCAACACCATCATAGTCTATAGCAATATCTAAAAAAATAACACTTTTTACATAGCTGAGCATAGTAAATCTCAGAAAGTCAGTACTCAAATTCAGATATTCCAAAAACAGATCTAATTCCTCTTTGGTACCATACCAAATGAAAAAAAAACATTATCCACAAAATGCTTAAAGCATTTTACTTTTGTGACATATTCTAATGGGCAATTTCAGATGACCTCATTCTCCCATTTGTCCAATACTAAATTAGCATAGGTGTTGGCAACAGGAGTCCCCATTCCCACACCAGAAATCTGATGGTACATCTTATTATTAAACATAAAAACGTTATTAGTTAGTACTAACTTGAGAGGTTCACATATTGTTTCCACATCTTCCTTTATTCTGTCCATTTTTACTAAGAAATCCTTTAATAGCTTGAATACCATAAGTGTTGGGGATGACCATAAATAATGATTGAATGTCTAAAGTTACCATCCAAAAATACTCTTTTTCCTTTTGACTGAACCATTCATACAGATATTCTAAAAAAAATATTAGTATCTTTAATATAACTTTTAACATATGGTAACAATTTTGAAAAAAACAGCTTGCAAATACAGTGAAATAGGCTCAGTTATCAAAACCCTACTTGAGACTATAGGTCTCATGTGGGATGTTCTAAGCATTTGTGGATCTTTGGTAATCCATATAAAATTGGTAACCTCAGAAAGGAAATATTAAAATAACAAAACATGTCAACTGTAATATCATTCATTACTTGCAGATCAAAAATAGTGGCATTTACATTAGCAATATGCTTATCTACATCTTAGTGACATTCTTAAAAACATGTGCATCACATAAAAAAGTACATCTCATCTAAATATTGTTCTCTGTTCATTAAAACAACTGCCCCCAATTTATACCTTACCAGTACCCAGCCTTTGTCCATACCTATTTTCTCGAGGAGGACTAGGCCAAACAAGGCCAGGGTGAACTTATGACTACCAATGCTTTCATCCAGCTCTTGAGGTCTTGTCTGAAGGAAAATAGAATTTACACTGCTTAATTTGGAAGGGAAACCTATTTCAGAGGTGGGGAAGGTGCTGCATATGAACCTATCTATTCACCTTGTTTTATTTATCTGTTTCCAAAGATTTAAATTCCCAGTTCTTGTATTTGTAGGGCTATTTAATTTGTGGATATTCAAAGGTATTCAGGAATAGTAGGTCCCTAATAACATTGAAGGCATGGCATATATTTCCCTTCTGGAGTCTATAAGATACTGAATGAAAGGATAGTGATTCCAGTCTTTCCTGGTAGCTTATGTTTTTTAAGCCAGTTATCTTCTTTTTCAGAAACCACTGGGGTCTTTTATTTCTTTGATATATTTTGTGCTGTACATCCTAAAGGGGCATTTTATTCAGTAATTGGCCTAATTAATGTCAGATATAAGAGGACAATGACCTCTTTAGATCTGGATGATGTTGTCTTGCTGATCAGCTCTGCTAAGTGTAAGGACTTCCTGATGGTTGTTGTTACATGATGAAAGGAGAGGGAACTATCAACCAAAGTTCCAAAGTTCCTAGCAACATTCTCATTCTGAAGTGAGGCTTTATCTGTCCTGTATGTTGGGGCAGGGGTTGCTTAATAAATATGACAATATGGACTTTTTGCATTTAATATGAGCCCATTTTAGCACATCAGCTGAAGTACTTGGGTGTCACAAGAGGGTGACTTGACCATGACTCCCAATTTGTGGTCATCTGCAGATCTGTAAACAAATGTAAGCTGCCTATTGTGGAGTAGATCCCCTTATAGGATCTTCAAACCCAGTGGAGTGGCTGGCTGTCCCTGGGATTAGCACGTAAAATGAAAAGGAAAAGCCTTTTTGTATGAAGCATTCCACCATTGCATTCCTTCATTTTTTTTGCAAGCAGGCAGATAACTAGAATATAATGACTTTAAAGTCAAGTAATAAAAACACAAAGCAATCTTTCTTTGAGCTTTGTTTGAGCTTTACATTTTCCAGTTTATTCAAAGTAATAATTGCTGTCATTTATCAGACTTCATCAGATAAAATGTTTCTTCCAGAAAAAAAATATAATTCAAGTTGTTTAAATAACTCTAAACAAGGGGTGCTGGTGGAAAACAGACCTTATTATTGGGGGTAAGACCATGGTTCTTGATTGGCTAATAATTGAGCCTACTGGCTGGAGAGGCAAAGCCCCTAATTAGAATATGAGTCATGGATTAGCTAATAGTCAGCCCAGCTAATTTGAAGGGAGCTCAAATCCCTAATTAACATTTAGGTCACAGATTGGTCAGGCTGTTACTTACTAAGGAGGGAGAAAGGGACCTGTACCGATTGGCTAGACAGAGGGACCAAGCTAGGAAAGATGTGCAGCAGGTAAAGGTGATAAAGGATAATGAGGGAAACATACTCACAAGTGAGGAGAGTGCGTTGAGCAGATGGAAAGAGTACTTTGAAGGGTTGATGAATAAAGATAATGAGAGGGAGAGAAGGCTGGATGATGTGGGGATAGTGAATCATGAAGTGAAATGGATTAGCAAGGAGGAAGTAAGGATAGCTATGAAGAGGATGAATGGAAATGCTTTTGGTCCAGATTACATACCTGTGGAAGCATGTAGGTGTTTAGGTGAAATGGCAGTGGAGCTTCTAACAAGATTGTTTAATGAAATCTTGGAAAGTGAGAGGATGCCTGAGGAATGGAGAAAAAGTGTTTTGGTACCAATTTTTAAGAATAAGGGTGATGTGCAGAGCTGTAGTAATTACAGAGGGATTAAATTGATCAGTCACAGCATGAAGTTATAGGAAAGAGTAGTGGAAGCTAGTTTAAGAAGGAGCATGATGATTAGTGGTCAGCAGTATGGTTTCATGCCGGGAAAGAGCACTACAGATAAGATGTTTGCACTGAGAGTGTTGATAGAGAAGTACAGAGAAGGTCAGAAGGAGTTGCATTGTGTTTTTGTAGACTTAGAGAAAGCATATGACAGGGTGCCTAGAGAGGAGTTGTGGTATTGTATGAGGAGGTCGGGAGTGTCAGAGAAGTGTGTAAGAGTGGTACAGGATATGCACGGGCATAGTGTTACAGCAATGTTACAGCAATGAGGTCTGCGGTGGGAGTGACGGATGCATTTAAGGTGGAGGTGGCATTACATCAAGAATCAGCTCTGAGCCCTTTATTATTTGCAATGGTGATAGACAGGTTGACAGATGACATCAGACAAGACTCCCTGTGGGCTATGATGTTTGCAGATGACATTGCAATCTATAGTGAGAGTAGGGAACATGTGGAGGAGACCCTGGAGAGATGGAGATATGCTCTAGAGAGAAGAGGAATGAAGGTAAGCAGGACTAAGACAGAATATATGTGTGTGAATGAGAGGGAGGATAGAGGAATGGTGAGGATCCAAGGAGTAGAGATGGTGAAGGTAGATGAGTTTAAATACTTGGGATCAATAGTTCAGAGTAATGGTGAATGTGGAAGAGAGATGAAGAAGAGAGTACAGGCAGGATGGAGTGGGTGGAGAAGAGTGTCAGGAGTGATTTGTGACAGACGAGTACCAGCAAGAGTGAAAGGGAAGGTCTACAAGAGGGTAGTGAGAGCAGATATGTTATATGGGTTGGAGACAGTGGCACTGACAAAAAGGCAGGAGTTTGAGCTGGATGTGGCAGAGTTAAAGATGTTAAGATTTGCACTGGGTGTGACGAGGGTGGACAGGATTAGGAATAAAGTATATTAGAGGGTCAGCCCAGGTTGGAAGGTTTGGAGACAAAGCCAGAGATGCAAGATTATGCAAGATTATGTTGCTTTGGACATGTGCTGAGGAGGGATGCTGGGTATATTGGGAAAAAGATGCTAAGGATGAAGCTACTAGGTAACAGGAAAAGAGGAAGGCCTAAGATAAGGTTTATGGATGTGGTAAGAGAGGACATGCAGGTGGTTGGTGTGACAGAGCATGATGTAGATGACAGGAAAAAATGGAAACAGATGATCCGCTGTGGTGACCCCTAACGGGAACAGCCGAATGAAGTTGATGGTCAGGCTGTTACTTACCTCTATCTTCTTATTAAGGAAAGGAACTCATTCACAATGTTATTACAAAAATGAAAAACAAATGTCTATAGTTTTAAAAGTGTTTTTTACAGAATTTTTTTAGCTATTGAAAAATCCTTTATGTTTGCAGGTCTGTGGGAATAATGTGTGCTAGAGTTGAAGTAAACAGTAAATCAAGGGTACCTGTTTTATGGAACATCCAGTGTTATCTATCTATATGATAGCTCTATCCAAAATTAAAATTGAGTGAAAGTGCCCATTTTATGTGGATGGAGTTCATAGGTTCATAGTTTCATAGGTTGGTACTAGGCTATCAGCCCTAGGGCCTGTACAAGCTTAGCCATAACAATTCCCTGGCTATTTCTTCCCACAATATTTACTTCCCTGGACCCCTGTCTAGCAGGGTGATTGACGTGATCCCTGGGGTGAATTTCCTTTCTCCCATCCAATCATCAAGGTTCCTTTTGAAGAGGGCTAAAGGGGTGCTCTGCTGACATGTATGGGTAGTCTATTCCAGAGTCTGGGGAGTCTCTGGGTCAAGAACCTATCCCTCCAGCATGTTTTGTTTATTGTGATGACAAGGTTTAGATCCCTGGAGCATGTGGCTCTGAGTGATTGGGATTTCTTTAAGTGTAGCAAGCAACAGCTCTGGGTTTGACATGGCCTTGTATGTTAAGCAGAGATCGCCTCGGAGTAGACGATATGCAACAGAGTATAGCTGGAGTTTTTTAAGGCGGTCAGCATAGGGCATCTGCTTTAGGCCTGTGATTTTTTTTGTGAGGTATTTCTGCGGCCTTTCCAGTTGCTGCAGATGTCTTGAGACGTACGTACCAAATGGGGCATTGTATTCTATAATGAGTTAACTGACTGAGCTGCTCTCAACCATTACCCCCCCCCCCCCCATTTAGGGTTATTTAAACAACTTGAATTGTTATGGTTACTTTGAATAAACTGGACAATTTAAAGCTCAAAGAAGGATTGTTTCATGTTTCTATTACATGATTTTCAGAAAGTGTGCATCTTACCCTGTTTTTATCTATCTACCTGCAAAATATATACAGTTTGAATAAAGAGGCTTTTCCTTTTCTTTTTATATATCTGCAAATTTGGTTGCCAGAGGTTTTGCTACATGGTCTGGTGATCAGAAAAGTAAATGCCAAACAAAAGAGGTCCCAAAACTGAACCCTGGGGGACATCACTGGTCACCTTCAAACTTTCTGATTAGGTACTTGATACTTGCACTATATGGATTCTGTTTTCTAGCCAATTTGCTATCCATCTTATCAGATAGAGGTAAATTTGTAACACATTAAGCTCGCTAATCATGCTAGCATGGGGGATGGTGTCAAATGCTTTGGCCAGGTCAGTGTATGCTGTGTAGACAGTATGACCAGTGTCAACAACTTGTGGTACTTTTTTGAAGAAGTTAATCACATTTATTGGATAGGTCGACCCTTGATAAAGCCAAAATGCTATGGGTCTAGCCTGATGAGATTTTTAGTATCATAGTTTATTGGGTCAGTTATATTGTATTCTACGGCTTTTGCAAATGAAACTTATGAGTCTGATGGGCCTATAATTCCCAGAGTCAGTGATGAGGTTATCACTGTGCAGTGGTATCATTAATGCTGTGTGCCAATCCTGAGGGACAAAATCAGTGGCTAAACTAAGATCAACTAATTTAAGGAGCGTTTCTGCCAGGGTTTGATTAGAACTGTTTATTAAACTGGCAGGCATATTATCAGGTCCCAAGGAGGAAGTATTTTTAATATAGGAAACACCTTTAGCACAGGTTCTTCAGTGATGTAGGGGGTTTAACAGACTCATTGATAAGTGTGCTTTGGATAACCATCAGTGGGTAAAATGTGCACTAAATTTGTTTGTAAGATGTTGACAATTTCTACTGGGTTAGAGTAGCTGATGCTATTATGAATAAGGTTAAACCAATGCTGGTTGTTATTTTGTAGTTTCTAATATGACTAAAGAAGGATTTGTACTTGTCTTCAGCTTCCCACGCTCACCTTTGTTCATGGATTGCTTTAGTAGACCTAATAATATTTTCAAAGTTTTAGTCAAATTCCTGATATTATTCTTGAAATGAGTGGGTCTTTTGATTTGCTGTATACCTTAAAATTTTTTTTCTTTTACTGTAGTGTTTATGGTTGTGGCACACCAGGGTGGTCTTTTTTAAATAATCTATTATATTGAGATCTGATTTGGACTGTGGCGACCCCTAACCGTGAAAAGCCGAAAGAAGAAGAAGAAGAAGAATTGAGATCTGATTTGGACTGCCAGTGGTACACATTTAAAAAAGTGGGAGTAGAATTCCTTTGTGAAGCTACCTGCTGTGGCAACTTCTGGGGTGATGCTGCTTTAAATAAATGTTGAGATTTTGTTATAGAATTCCATACAGGTATGCCTGAAATTCTTAAATTCTGAGATATTAATTTTGGCAGGTTTAGAGATTTTGAAGGTGAATGTCACTAAGTAATGATCTGACTTAACAGGGGAAGGAAATACCATGAGAAGAGTGCATGACAAGAACCAAATCAAGAATATTATGTCCTCTAGTGGGTTTATTAAAAATCTGATTCAAGGAGTTTTTATTAGTTCTAAGAACTTTTAGACATATTCTGCATTGGAGGTATAGTTTTCCAAGTTTATTGAAGGGTAGACAATGCTTCCCAAAATAATGGAGTCCTTGTTTTTAGGAGTTCATCAAGTGCATTTAGGAACCTTACATGGTTTTCAGAAGACATAGACATAGACAGAGTATTGTAACAGGCTATAAACTGATAGTTGGCCCTGTTTAATGTGATTTAGAGTTCAATGAGCTCAGATTGCTGGTGTCTTGAGAATCTGGCTGGAGGTGACATGGTCACTAATAGATATGACAACACCACTCCGGGTGCCATCAGGTCTGAAGGCATGGTCGATGCTAAACTCAGGTATGGAGAGAAAAAGCTTTCTAAACATTTGAACCAGTTTCAGTAATTACATCTATGTTGACATGTCCCAAAAGCAAGAAGGCTTCAAAGTTGAGGGACAGTATTCATAATCACTTGTGCAAATGTAATTGGTGTATTTCTGATGCTTACAAGTGAGTGTAGCAAAGGCGTGATTCATAGAGGTCATTTACACTAACGCACAAGGCCTAAGAAATAATGAGATGCAAATGGGAAGTATTGTACAGTATAGTATGAGGCAGTTTTTCAATTTATAGTCTGATATCCCTGTGGTACACACATACATTGTTGAGTAAGCCACGGTGGTACAGCGGTAGCGTTGTTGCCTCACAGCAAGATGTTCTCCTATTTGATTCTCGGCTGGAGTGCCTTCTGTGTGGAGTCTGCATGTCCTCCCCATGGTCGAATGGCCTCCAAAAGACATGCGCGAATGGACGTGCCTTCTCTGAAGGTTGGGTGTCAGGCTGGCAACTCGGCACCATAAAAATCTACTGCCAATCATTAGCAGATCGGGTTTCCGCTGTGGCGACCCCTAACCGGGAAAAGCTGATCAACAACACACATACATTGTTGAATGCGGTGCTGTGCCTTTGATGTTGGAGTCGTAATCCATGAATTTGTTTCTCCAGGTATGCACAAACACTTCCCTGACACACAAATAAATTGTTCCCCGGCAACCCCTTTTGTAAGATTTTCTAGTATACATAAGAATTAAAATAAAACATTTCATCCAAGGAACCTTTTCAGTAACATTTCCTAGTATGCACAAGCACCAAAATGAAGCATTCATCAAAGCAACCCCTTCAGTAACATGTCCAAGTATGCACAACCGCAAAAATGAAACATTCACACAAGCAACCCCTTTAGTAACATGCCCCTGTATGCACAAGCACTGAAATGAAATATTTCACCCAAGCAACTCCTTCAATAATATGTCCAGGTATGCACAAGCATTAAAATAAAACATTTCAGCCAAGCAGCCCCTTCAGTAATATGTCCAGGTATGCGCAAACACTGAAATGAAACATTTCACCCAAGTGAGCCAGTCAGTAACATGTCCAGGAATGCAAAAGCACTAAAATAAACATTTCATCCAAGTAAGTCCTTCAGTAAAATGACCAGGTATGCAAAAGCATCAAAATGAATTATTTACCCAAGTGGCCCCTCTAGTAAAAATGTCCAGGTATGCAGGAGGGCCAGCTCAGATCAGATCCCCTTGCATCATCGTATTTTGACTGAAACATGCTGCTTTCTGTCATAACATCAGGGATATTTACACACTTTTTAGGCAAATGAGTTCATTATAGACTCATGATATAAGTCAAACTCATGTGCATAAGTGTAACCCCCCTTAACAACATAGTAACTGTCCCTATCAGTTATACCTAAATTATATTACACATTTCCGATAGGGGGTAAGTCCTCCACATTTCCATAGTCACCCTGACAGTCCAGAATTTTCATAGCCTTATAATGTTACTATTTGTGGATCACTGCTATGAATTTGAAAAGTCTCAGAATATGCATACTGCCTGAGAAGTTTATTGTTGAGACTTGGCATTCAGGAGACCTACCTTAATGTGATCTTGTTTTATATTTGATATGTTAGTTATCATTATGTAAGGATGTCCATTAGTTGAACTCTGTTAAAAAAGACACTGTATTGGCAGCAAATGCTTCAGCCTGTATGCAGAAACCTTGGAATGAGAGGTGTAGGCCATCCTTTGCAAAGCAAATAGGATAGTCAAACATCTGGTCTCGTGCTGACACATATTATATCCCCCTGTAATGACTATTCAGCCAATTGTCGAAGTCAGTTATTTTTTTCTTTGTACAGAGGCATCTTTCTTGGAGAAGTTAGGATTCCTTTGATGAACAGAGGTTTGCCTGTATTTGTGACATGCAGTTACGTCATTGCCTAAGGATACTAAGTGCTATGGGCCTGACAACAGAAGAGAAACAAGCAGGCTGATCTTCTGCTTGGAGAATTAATTAGAATTTGCACAGTGTTCTTTATATAATGAGATAATTAACAGGCTAATGAAATTGTTATTAGTCCGTACTGGGATGAATGTAACCAAGGGGATTACACTCTGTAGGATTTATGAAGCGTTATTATGCACACTAAATTATATAATTTAGGTTTAGTTGATAGGAGGACACTGCCTGACAAAATGAAAATAATTTATGTTAAGTTGTAAGTGGGATAATGGACAGCAAAGTCACTAAGCAACCATAAAATATGAGCAGGTATAGGCTACTTAGGACTAAGGGTTATGTAGGACAACATAGAGCAGCTGTGGCAATATAGAGAAGCTATGGGAAACTACAGGCTACTTTGGGCAACACAGAGCAGCTATAGGCTGCTAGAGGATGCCTGGAAGTCACAAATTGCACAGTGCAGCTTGTCACACAACAGGTAGCTTGCTGCACTTCTAAGTATCACTAGTTAAACTAACTAACAGGATTTGACAGGATTAGGCTGAATTAGGCAGATGTGGATCAAGATGCCTGTGTCTGTTGCAGTACACAATGCAATGCCTTTGTGCTAAGTGCAGCACTGCAATAAGACACTGTATTTATAGCAAAGAAAAATATCAACAGAGTATACCAACCAAAACAATGCAACAGTTCAAAACTAGTTTGGTTCAGTTACCACATAGAACCAATAAACTAATTCAAAAGTAAGGTCACTAATTCAGAAAAAAAAGAGAGTCACTGTATCAGTGCACTAAATATTAAGCAAGTTCAAGCAGAGTCACTTAACCTAGCAGTCGTGATTTAAAAACACTAGAGTCAGGTTCATTTCCAGCTGGCCACAAATGGAACACATTTCTCGTCTTGTAGATTCTTGTAGCAAGTGAGGCTATCTGCACTAAAATATCTTATTTATACAAAAGAAAAACACCAAAGAAAAGCTCAGTAGAGCACACCAACTAATAGTAACATACTCACATTTTATTTTGGTAGCAAGCAACACCCAACCAAAAGGAAACATTAAATTAATTCAAATGCAGAATACACTGATGTCTATAACTTCCTGAAACAGTGCAAGGGTGGAACATAGCCATGCTGCAGACAAATACTGTAACTGTTCTCTTTGCTTTGGGTGTTTGTAACTCTTCTCTACAAATAGCTTTCTTCTTCAGTTGGACACTATTATACTTACTAACTGCATATGTCTACATTACTTATTAGATAGAGTCTAATACCATCACAAATACTTCTCAGTGTCTTTAAAGGGCTCAAATAAATGAGGAAAGCTCCTAGTAATGCTGACTTTGTATGTGGCCTTATGCATCTACTAACATTCAGAGGAATGCAGACACAAGACCAGCACTAGTTTTTGTGGGGACTAGCAAAGCTGGTAGAATTTGTGTCTGGGAATGAAGATAGCAATATGGGGGGGGCATCTGTTTTGGTTAACTATTAAGTGTATTCTTTGCAGCTCCGTGGTTACAGTAAGTGTAGTTTCACACAACTGAACTTCCTTTTCCATTTTCTATTTTGCCTATCCTTTGTCTAATTTTATGTTATGTTTGAGTTTTAATTTACTTATTATTCTATTCCAGACAGGGAGTTAAGTCTAATTTTACCTTCACATTAGTATGTAAAAACATAATATGAACTTAGAGGTGCATTGGTGCTCTATTCACATTAATAAGTCTTAATATACAATTGATACATTTTAGTAGCATGGGCTACCTTAGCACGTCATTTAGTATTGCACAGTTTATCTTAAATAATTCAAATACTGCATGCTTCTCTACACTGTAACACTGCACTGTATTCTTAAGGGTGAGAGACCTGTTTATATTTATTGATGTAACTGCTCATATATTTTACTGCAGTAGTTTCACTGGAGTTTTTGGATGGGTACCTATTGTAAGATAGGCTATGCTCATTAGTGACAACTCTACTAAAAGAATTGCAGGGGAAGTCTATGATAAAACTGAAACATGGATCGCTGTTAGGATCAATACAGGCAAAGGAGAAACTGGATATTGCACTTTGTTATAGGCTTTCCATCCTTAATTTGGAGCAGAATGTCAAGTTTCCCCAGAACATAACAACTAGAACAAATAAAAACAATAACAAAGAAACCATTCTCGACTGGATCTTGACTAATAGTCCCCAACAAATGTATTCAACAGGTACCCTCCCAGATGACCTTAGCGACCACTCTCTCACATACATCATTAGGCACAAAACTCATCTAACAACACCTCCCCTAATTCGCTCATCTCGCAGCAAAAAACATTTTAACCTTCAGCAGTTTCAAAACGAACTCAGCTTGATTAACTGGTCACCTCTAAAAACCAATAGATGAAGCTGTTAACCACTTTAATAATACCTTTCTTACTGTTCTCGATCATCATTCCCCCATCCGTTCTATACGAATGAAATCTAAGACAGCTCAATGGCTAACAACCAACACCAAACAACTTATCCTTAGTAAGAATAAAGCTTGGACTAAATGGAGAACCACGAAAGACTCTTTTGATCACCTTAGCTTCAAACAAAAAAGGAACAAGACTAAGCTTGCTATCAAACAAGATAAAAGGAACTATTACACCAAGCTACAGCAATCCTCCCACCGCCAACCACAAAAATTTTGGAAATCAATTAACTCACTACTATCCCCCGGCAAGGTTGAAATCCCTAACCCACTAGGCTCCTGCCCTGACTCTCCCCTACAAACAGCTAACGCATTCAATAACTTCTTTACTTCAACCATACTTAAACTGGCCAACCAACAAAGCCCTGACCCCTCTTTACTAGGTTATACTAACTGCACTCCACCTCTATTTCAACTTAAACCCATACCTACTTCCTATATTCTTAATTTACTTCAGAAACTCAAACCCTCAACCCCCTCAGCTGACAAATTGCCAGCAGAATATCTCCAGCTAGGTGCTAAAGCTATTGCCTACCCTATCTCTATTCTAATCAACAGAACCATAAAAGAAAGTACTATACCCTCACTCTGGAAAATCTCTCACATCATCCCTCTCTTCAAAGGGGGCGATTCATTTGAGTACTCGAACTACCGCCCTATAGCACTGCTATCTCCTATTGCTAAAATAATGGAGAAATGCATCCACAAACAGCTTTTAAATCACCTCCTATCTAATAACCTTCTAGCTACTTGCCAACATGGCTTTCGTCCCTACCATAGCACCACAACAGCCTTATTATCCTTCATAGACTCCATTAATATAAACCAGAATAACAATCTTCTTTCATCTGCATTCTTTGTAGACCTGTCAAAAGCCTTTGACATGGTGAATCACCAACTCCTCCTACATTGTTTAAAATCTCTCTCTCTCAATAATCTTGCTTTAAGCTGGTTTACTTCCTATCTTCAGAATCGGAAACAAGCTGTTTTATGGAACAACAATCTTTCCGAACTTCTCCCTACCACTTTAGGAGTACCTCAGGGCTCCATCTTAGGTCCTCTTTTATTTTCCATCTTTATTAACAACCTGTATCTAGCCATCCCACTAACTACTTGCATTCAGTACACCGATGACACCACCATCATCTGCTCTGCCACAACCCAAGCTGACCTCCACTCACTTGCTCAAAAAACTTTTACCACCATAGAACAATGGTTCTCCAATCACTGCCTTCTCTTAAACCCTAAGAAAACTAAACTTCTCCTCTTCTCACCCACACACCTGTCTCCCCCTATTAGTTTCACACTTACTTCTAACAATGGCACTCTTATCTCTCCTGACCAAACAACCAAACTTCTAGGAGTTACTATCGACAACCTACTAAAATTTGATTTTCATATCAACTCTATCATAAAAGCAACTAACAAAAAATTGGGTTCTTTCTACAGAATCAAATCTTTCTTAACTCCTGAAGCAAGAACTACCATAGCCAGAACATATCTTATCTCTACTCTACTATATGCATCCCCCATATATACTAATCTTTCTAAACATAACATCAATAGGCTTACAACAGCCTATAACAACATTTCCAGATTTGCCACTGCCTCTCCATATAAAACACATCACTGCCTGAACCTCCTTAACCTAGGGTGGCTGGAGTTACCTCACCTAATTCAATACTATCAGCTTACAACTGCCCATAAAGCCCTTCACCACCCAGAAAAGATACCAATGCTCTCCACCCTGATAAAACCCTATAACAACCTAAAAACCCTACGCTCTTCCAATAAAATACTGATTCAAACCTCTCTATCAAAGAATACAGCAGGTGACTCGATATTTTCCAACTCAGTTGGTAAAATTTGGAATCAACTTCCTACAGATCTCTTAGCCCAAACTTCTATCACACTATTTAAAACTCAACTGAAACATTTTCTAACCAATCACTGGCTTTGATCTTGCAATAACCCTAGCTGATCACGTACCTCCTACCTTCTCCTGCATCCTTTGCACTGTCTCCCAACTCTATTTCTCCATTTTATTTTTCATCTCTACCTAAGAAATTGACTCTCTCAACTTCAAACTAAAATTTTCTAGTAACTCTATCTTTTGCTTTTAAACTACTTAATTATTTCCGTCTCACATTTTATATACCTGTACTGAAGAGATTTGATAGTCTCTGTTTTCACCTTTTGAACTTACTGAAAAGATAGCCTAAATGCCTGTTTTAGTTGTGTCTTAATTCCCTATGTAATTTTAAATGCCTGTTTTAGTTGTGTCTTAAATTACCTATGTACTTTGACCTGCACTGTAGAAATTTGATAGTCTCTGTATTCACCTTTTTGAACTTACTGAAAGGAAAGCCTATATGCCTGTTTTACTTGTGTCTTAATTCCCTATGTAATTTTAAATGCCTGTTTTAGTTGTGTCTTAAATTACCTATGTACTTTGAATGTATTTTTGTTATTATGCATTAGATAGTGGAGCTTTTCTCCTCGGGCCTCCACTGAAAATGGACATGTATCCAGTTGGACTAGCCCGGTCAACAAATGTAAAATAAATAAAATAAATATACAGCTATTTTTTAAACAGTTATGACCTCATTGCAGGATATATAAATGCCCCTGGTATTGATGCTGTAAGAGAAGACAGCCTTCAATATAACTATTCACAAACTGTAAAAGAGGCTACTAGAGAAAGTATATTCCTTGATGTAATTTGGTTTAATAATAGACCAGATTTACATTTGTTTTACGGAATCAAAGCTGAGAGTATCAGACCACCTCTTCAAGGGTACTCAAATAGTGTTCTACTATGCTCAGTACCCTTGGATACTGTTCTACTATAGTCAGTACCCTTGGATACTGCTCTACTATGGTCAGTATCCAAGAGTATGAGGTACAATGCTATAAAGTACATGGTGATGCACTTTGGTTATAACAACATTGGGTATCCATATGCATTGGATGATCAAATGTTAATTGAAGCTACTCATATTAGGGGTTTGGGGGTCCTAATGGACTTAGGGTTAAAATGTGATGATCATATCAAAGCAGTAGTAAGAAGATGCTATAGTTTATTAAGGGGCATCTTGCAGATTGTCTCAAGTAGAGATGAGGGAGTTTTATTTGCTTTATTTACTTCTGTTGTTCGGCCAATTATAGAATATTGTGGATCCTTCTGTTCTTCTGATGTATTACAATTGACGAAGCTGGAAGACATACGGAAGAATTTACAAGGCAGGTTAAAGGGCTTAATCTGATGGCATGCAGAAAGAGACTGGAACACCTGTCAATCATTAGGTGTAAGATATTAGGAGCAGATTTAATCAGGTTTTTTAAAAGCTCTTAAGAACAAAATCTTAGTTGTTATACTGAGTATCTCCTTTTCTAATCATAACACATCTACTAGAAATAATAATCTGCTTTTCAGCATGTCTCAGTATATAACTAAGATCTCTTTTTTAGCATGGGCCCAGGAGACTGTGGAACTCTTTACTGACACATGCAAGATGTTAAGAGTTTGGTCACTAGATGATTCAAGGCCCAATTCTTTGACCCAGAATTATCTCTCAGCAAACTCTTAAATGTCCTGAGTAGGCTCTGAGTTTGAATTATATTACACTGAACATTTAAAATACAACTCATAATAAATAAATAAATATTTCCATTACAAAAATATACTAACAACGTGAACACTCACTCAGCTGTATGGTCCTGTTATTCCCATGTACGTTAGAGCTCCCAGTTGCTTTTCAGTGCTTCCTATTCTGTGAGCATTTTCAGCAGACTAATTTCCTATTAATGCTTCAGAGCCTAGAAATCCTGAAACAAGGTGATTAGGTTTCAGCATGCAGTAATACAGACCATGACAACAGTAACGACTAATGCCATTTCTTGTCTTACCCACTACCTATGATTCATAAAGAGGGTAGCCACAACCCTTCATTTCATGTTGAGCAATCTTATGCATGCTTTCTTTTTAACATTTCTTTTCCATTTCTTTGCACTTATTTTCTTACCTGATAATATTCTGGGCTGTAATCTCTCTGTTCCATGAATATAATGCCATCTTAAATCCCTTTCCTTGACAGTTTTGACATAAGACTCAGCAACTAAACTATTGCTTATGCTAAGCAGTCTTCACTGATTAGTGTTGTTTATTCCTGTTTTTGTGAAGCTAATAGCTTGTGTCACATCTGTGTTACTCACAGTGCTGCATGTTCTTGTGTCACAACTATGTTCTCGTGTCACATCTATGTTACTCACAGTGCTGCATGTTCTCGTGTCACATCTATGTTACTCACAGTGCTGCATGTTCTCGTGTCACATCTATGTTACTCACAGTGCTGCATGTTCTCGTGTCACATCCATGTTGCTCACAGTGCTGCATGTTCTCGTGTTACATCTATGTTACTCACAGTGCTGCATGTTCTCGTGTCACATCTATGTTACTCACAGTGCTGCATGTGCTGCATGTTCAGTGCTTAGAAGCAGTGTTAACACAATTTTTCCCACTAGCTAGATAACATATTACTAAAATAATGATTTTTGACAGATTTCACACAGTCACAGTAGTTGTGGTGTCTTATCCCACTGATCATGTGTTTATTATAATTTATATACAACTTCACTTAGCCTTTATCATTTTTTAAACACCCAATGGTTTACTTGTTACTCCAAAAACAAATTATTGATTCAATGTGGATACATTCATTGACCCATGTACGAGTCACTGTTCCATACCTAAACTCAAAAGTTTTTAAAGGAAAGGTCTGGCCATAAAATTTGGTTTATATCAGTGAAATTCACAAAACACCTCAACAACAAATGGAGGTGTTTGGGGAGAGATTAAAGTTCAGTTGATTGAAAATGAACAGTGTAAAAGTGACCACATAAGGTAATGTTATAATAGAATAAAGTGTTTTCCCATTGTCTACAGTCATGCCCAGGACTCTCACCTACCTTGTAGGTACAAAATAGCATTTAAAGATTGATACTCCATGAAAGCACACAGGTATGTATGTATGTACAGTACTACAGCACATGGTCTTTATCCACTTGGGCTAAATGCTTTTGAATGATGTTTCCAAATTTTATTACACCTGCTTACAGTAAAGAAACAAGCATCCCCAGTTTAAATCAGACATTGGACTCATTTTACAGAGGGCCACTGCAGTATTTTGTTCACAATCTGTTGCACCAGGGTAGCAGGCGGCATAAAGCCTGTAGCAAGTGTGTGAAATCAGAACTGTTTGTAGAAATCCGTGCCCAAAAGCCCAAAAACACAAATGACATCTGACAAGCAGCACAGCATGGGGAAGTAAATGTAGATTCGATGTGACTGCTCACAGGTGAACGATGACCTCTACAGTATGTACAATATAGTTTGTCATCGGCCCAAGCTAGCTTTAGGACTGCTGCAGCTTTCAGCATTGCCTCTGTCACTGATTTGATGTGAATGTGTGCCAAAGCATGGAATTATTTCAGCTAAATCCCCCCTGACACCATTCACATTCTTTTATACGTTTGATTAAAAATTGTCACCCATTATATAAAACGATAACTTACTTCTGAAGGTAATAAATATTTGAGTTTCTATAAATTCTGAATGAGTCTGGACTTATTTTTCCTGGAATATTTCTTTAATTAAAGGATATCTGAAACATTTTATTTTCAAAATGCACCTACAGATGTATTCAGAGCTGTTATACTAGTGTATTTTGCTTGTCCTGGATTATACTATAAATGCTTTCTTTATGTTCTAGTCATTGGTGAACCAGTTTCAGTACAGTATGAAACCACATGATATTTATTGATGACTGCCATTTTACAAAATCATTTTAAATATATACACTTTATGTGACTTGGCATTCTTACGAATGTGACAACTTTCAGTGCACTGTCAGGGCCATACAGAAGATTTAGATTATGGAAAACTCAAGTTCTCTTTAATTTTGGCAAAATTGTCATTTTCTTGAAACAGAAATGACTAATATCTACTAAGAGTATATGGAGTTGAAGTAATTGGTTTGCATGAAATCAGCTTTATTATAAAGAGTTTTGATAAAAATTCATCATATAATATGATATAAACTATTTTACCTTACTTCCAAAAGAATTAGTGTTTTCAAATGTAATCAGTTTTTATAACTGTAGATTAGTTTTCTGTGTGAATATTCATGTAAAATAATGGATAAAAGACTTCAGAGTACATAAATAGCTAAATACCATTCATTTGTTACTTCATTCTTTCATTCAATTCAATTCAGTATTATGGGGTAGGTGGAGACAATCTGAGGGGGTCACCATACCTCTCAACCTCTTAGAGCAAGAAATCTGGACAAAGCCATCAATAATGGGGGACAAATCCAAAAAGGACATGTTTTAAATATTGCTCTTACAAACTTATAAAAATGATAGAATAACAGATTTTGCATTAGCATGAATTTTCTGTAGGGGTATGAAGTCTGAAACTCAAACATTTGTCATTATTTTCTGACTTCAACCCTCAATAATTTCCATTGATTTGCCAGAAAAACACAATTTTATGAGAAACAGACCAAAAATATGAGGCAAAAATCTGGAAATTCTACAAAAATCTGTACAGTTAAGAGGTATGGGGGTCACTAGGTGCACAGTAGAGGATCTAATCCTGAAAAGAGCAACAATCCATTACAGGATGCATACACTTGCTCACTTTCACACAGCGTGTGTGCACTTATGGACAATTTACAGGAATGCTAATTCACGTACGACATGCTTTTGGGATGTAGTAGGAAGGTGGAATACTGACAAAGACGCACACACACACACACACACACACACACACACACACACACACACACACACACACACACACACACACACACACACACACGCACACACACACACACACACACACACACACACACACACACTGTGCAGACTTTGAGCACCATGCACTTAGAGACATTAACTCGAACTGCTCTGCCACTGTACCATCTACATATGTAAAAGTAAAAAATATTAACTATTAATACTGTTCAATAAATGTAGTTTAGATCATAATACATTTCTCTATTCTCAAATATGCTGTCATTTATTACAAATTTTAAATACTTCCTGTACCTGTTCAGAATAAAACTTCAATCTTGGTAGAATTTTCCAAGACAGAGCGCTACATTTCAAACTATTATTGGATCACATTAAGTAGTTTGTGATTAAGTGGTGAGAACAGTTGTGATGGAGTTCCTTATGCTTGTTCACAGCTGAATTTTACAGATCACTTATAAAACAAAAAAGCAATCAGGCATATTGCTTGGAAAACTGTCCCTAGAAATTGAGCAGTCTAGTTGTAGATGTCTTATAACTATTGCAAGAATCACTTTGTGCACTCCTTGCTTCTTTTAAAGATATTGCACTCATGCTTGTTAGTCACTAAGTGAGAGACATATCAGTTTCAGGGCTGTGCTGGCTTCAGATATAACCAGACATGGGCTTTATCCAATGTTTCCAGCAAATTTCCTGTATATACTTCCCTATTTTCAATTTCCCTTAAGCTGTTTCATTATGTCCTTCCAATGATGTGGCATCCAAAACTGCATGACTTTAAATAAAGTCTTAATCTGGATCTGCATGCCAATAGCAGTAAATTATCCTTCCTGCTAGTAACATTTATGCTGGTATATTTCAGCACACCAGTAGATGGCCTGATCATGTTATCACACTTTTGACCATAGCCAAGTCATCCATGGCGTTATTCCCAGGGACTCTTCCTGACTGACATAGCATCTGAACCATTTAAGTGATCATTAGCCAAATGCCTTAGTAGCATGGAAACTGATCTGTCAGTGTGGGAAAGATTGCTGCAGTCTCATCACATCTTTGATCAATATCAAATGCAGCAGCTTCTGCTCCCTCATTTGTTTACTGCTCCAATGATAGTCTCTTCCAGAATTGTTATCCTGGACTCTTCTATGCTTTTCTTCCATTTACTCTGATAGCAATGTTTATCCACAAAACCAGACTACACCACCCCAAAGTCATTCTGTTAACCACATTTTGGCCTTGACAAGTATGGTTTTCCTTGACTGTGTCTTATGTTTTGGAGAAGCCTCTCCACCTCTATCCTTTCAAGACTATAATATCCCATCTCTTTGACAAGGCCCATTTCTATCATTACTCAACATGTCTAATCAAGTGATTTCGATTTTTTCACTGATTGCCAGTGCAGTGCAGATAATTACTTCTTCACAGAAACATAATATTAAGAAGAATTATAAAACAAATTACACATTTTTCTGCATAGTCTACATCTAAAGTTCTTGGTCCTTTCACAGTTCCTGTACCTTCAGGCAGATTCAATAAACACTAGAAATCTGCTAAGACCATGTGAGCATTGCGGTGTGACAAGCACATGTTTTGTATTTAGTAGGTGGTTCTACACTGTGTGTAGAGCTACGCAACCATGGTTAACACCATGGCATGCTAATTACAGCATAAGCAGATGAACTGTATGCTAATCAACCAATCCAAGATGGAGGAGCTATTCAACAAGCTATAAAGCAACTGTGTAAACTCAGTGCTGGTTTTACTTGAAAATTCCAAAACCTATTGAAATACAGCCACGGAAAGGGGGTCTACTTCACATTGTCGTAAGCTGACAATATCGAGTCTGATATTGTCGGCACGACAATATCGAAAGTGAAGAACATCATGCAAGTAAATGGAAATCTCCATAAGGGGAGATTTCCATTTACCTCAATGTAGTACGGTCTTGTAGTTGGTATATTTAAGTAGGGGGGGGTGTGGGGGGTGCAGGGGGGCTTGCCCCCTGCCTACGCCATTTCATTTTTTTTTTATTTGTTTTTTTTTTACGTTATTCGATGTTTTACTTAATTGATCAATGAAGTTCGACCTTTATTAATTCGATTAAGTAAACTTTTAATAACGTGATATAGACTCTGGAAAGGAGTCTACACAGAAAGAATGTTAAGGGCTGCTGTTGCTTTAATTTATGTGTATGTACAACAGGCTGAAGTCTATGCTGCTGCTGTTGCTGATTATAGACCATAGCCAAGAAGAAGAATTTTAAGACTGCAGTTAACCTATCACAATCTGCATGAGGTGGAAACTGTAGAGTGCTACAGGGTGGATAGTGACACACTACAAGAACTCTGCAACCTCTGTTGCCCTCAAATCAGACCCAGGGCAAAGCGAGGGGAATCAATACCAATGTAGACAAAGGTATGTGGAGCACTTAGAATTTTAGCAACAGGAACCTTTCAGAGACCAACAGGGGACATGTTTGGGGTGTCACAGGCATCCTCCATCAATTCCTGAATGCTATGCTCCAAGATGTCACTAAAACATATATTTTCCTCATACTCATGAGGATAGGGCCACAAATATGCAGGAGTTCTATCCTGTAGCACACTACCCTGAAGTATTGGGTGCCATAGATTGAACACATATAGAAATAAAGGCACCATCAAGGGAATAGGAAAGGGTCTACATAAATAGAAAGGGCATCCACTCCATTAACTGTCAAGTTGTGTGTGATGCTAAGGGAATCATCTTGAATGTGTGTGCTGGCAAACCAGGCAGTTACCATGACTCACATATATGGCGCACCTCCTAACTGTAACAGATGTTCACTAGGGATGATATCCTACAGGGTATTTACTGAGGGATGCAGGTTATGCACTGGAACCATGGCTGATGACGCCCATCAGAAATACACATACACCCACTGAAGAATGCCATAAGGAGGCACATGCTCAAACCAGAAATAGCATAGGCATGGTGTTTGGGATACTGAAGTTGTGGTTCTGCTGCCTAGATACATTTGGGGGAGCCCTGCAAGTACAATCCATGTACTTGTTCTGAAATCTTTTATGTCTGTGCCATGCTTCACAACATCATCCTGAGAAAACAGCTTCAGCATGATCAACAAGGCGAAGGAACATACATCCCACCACCAATGGCAAGGTCACCACAACCACATGCAGGTGAGGAGTCAGAGGAGGAACCAGCAGCTGCTGTGGGTGTAGGCAGATGTAGACATGCACAATATGCCCTTGCACTGGCTAAGAGGCAATGCATAGCACACTCACTCACTCACTCACTCACTCACTCACTCACTCACTCACTCACCACCTAAAGGGCTAAAACCTTCATCCTGCACACATACATATAGTAACATTGATGCCAGGCAAAACTCAAAACCTTTACCAAGCCATGTAATGGCCGTGTACTCCTAGCATTAGACAGACTCAGTCCTGTACTAAAACTGTAGAAAATGCTGGATTTACAAGGTAAGTGTTGAATCTGGAGTGTTAAAACAGAAGTGTTTATTCATTCAAATGAATGGCATATCCTTGCATTTTGTTACTTGTAATGCAAGTAAAAGGTGGGTGGGTGATTTGTACAGCAATTACTTTTGACAGCAGAGACTTATGTGACTACATATGCCCTATATCAAGTAATAGGTCTCAGGCATCAAAGATTCACACATTCATAACTCTCAAAAGTATTGATGGTCACCAAATGTCCTCAGTTTGGCCTCATACTTTTGTACTGGAAAATCATTAAAGAGAGAATTTAGAAAGTAATGAATAATATTTCAGCTCCAGGTTACATAACCTTCAGAAGATTCTTAAAAATACTGATGCAAAAACTGTTTTTATTCTATCAATTGTCTAACTTGGTAAGATCAAAATATATTAAAAGTACAATTAAGAAAACATCACAAACACAGATATAGTAATCACTAAGTCAACTATGCACCCTGAGCATCAGACACAAAGCTTATGTATCCCTAAATCCAAAAGATAGAAAACAAGGATATGGCACAGTTATCATCACTTGCACAGGGTGTTGTGTGTGTGGGGGACAGAAAACCTAGGCTGACACAAAAGGTAAGGGAGTGTGTGTCAGTAAGAAACAGTAGCTGCAGACATTTGGGATAAAGTAACAAATGGCCACTGAGACAAAATGAGCTTTAAGCCTCACTGCTGAACCATGTAAGTGTTGTGTATGTGTCTGTATGGGCCCTCCAGGTGAAATTAGTGTGTGACTGCCTGACAGTTCTGTGCTAGCTCTATGTCTTAGTATGTCAGACAGGTGTGAGCTGTGCATGATAGAGGTGGCAGTTCATTGTTGTCATTACCCAGCCATGAGAACTGGCTCTGCCAGGAGTTGCACTGTCTCATTCACATACATGGTCAGATGCGCTGCTGCTACCTGAACGTAACTGATGTGTGCTGGATGAGCTCTCCTCATGAAGACACCCAGGATTATGAACCCATGGCCTGCCACATCTGGGTATGGATACATCAACCACTGGAGCAGTGGATGTAGTGCCACTATGGTACTGTGAACAGGCACAGCCATGTTGGCTAACATCAGACGATGTGGCTGACCTATGCCCACATAGATGCTGCCCCCCAACCCAGCAGACATTCCATCACAGACACTGCCTGTTCCAATGTGTCATTCATCCAATCTATTGAATCTGCAACACAGTAGAGGCAGTCACTCATGTCAGCCTGTACCACATCTATGACCTATTAGAATGTGCCTGCACCTACATGATGGCCCTAAACATAAATCGAGTGACATGGGAAGACACACCTAGATCAGGAGAGGATGGACATCACACCTCCTATAAGCACCCCTAACAACCCTCCTGCATGGCACCTCACCCACACTTTGGCTACAGTCAGAGTCACCAAGCACTGAAGCCACAGGAACCACACTACCCTGATCAAGTGTCTCATCCTCCCCCTGTCCAATATGTAAGGGCTGACTGGAATGAGTTGGTGTAGGCCTACTGGTTGTGTCCACTGGAAATACAGGGGATGTCTGAATGTGAACCTCAGTGTCAGATTCAACCTCTGCACCCCCCAACTGTGTCTCTATTTGGCCACCATCATCATCAGAGTCTGCTGATACTCTGACATCAGGTGGTAAGAGTCCTACACTTCCACTGTCAGGATCACCTGTGATAACCAACAAACACAGGAAAGAAATTAACACCTACACTAATATAGCCCAATATATGCCAAGAAACTAACAGTGGTGCCACTATTACAAACAGTGCAGCAATACACACAACAGTCTTAACAACCACATCACACATATTGATAAAATAAATATTTCTTTGAACTGCTTATTAGTGCTGTCATAAAAATGTTTGGTTTAGCATGTGCAGATGATTGTAGGCTCCCTATGAAGGATGGCCCTGGAAGATTTTAAGCAAAAAGCAAGGACACCATCCTACCTATTTAAAAGTAACACAGGGGGTTAAAACCTTTTGCCCTTTATATGTCCATTAATGATACTTTTAACAAGAATTTAGATGACACGTTCACCCCAAGCTCATGTGTAATCAACCAGAATATGTTATTAACTATTCCGCCTTCAACAAATGTATGCTAAACAGAACTTAAGTATTGCTAACAATATTTTAATATACAAGAGGTAATTAAAAGTTGACCTAGGTAAGCCTACCTGGAAGCTCTTCTTGGGACATACTTGTTCTCCCTGAAACAACAGCACCAGCATCAATGACATGCGGTTGTGCACTTTCCACTGAGCTGTCTGCATCCCTGACAGTGGACAGAAACACTTAATTTGGTGCCAGTGGTGGATCTGTAGCACCCCCGGTAGCCATCCTTTCATGGGCCACTACAGCTGCTCTCCTCCAGGCCAATGAAATCTTGTCAGTGGCCCTGTGGCGCACCTGTTCATATGTCCTGCTCTGTCAAACTACTGCATTTATATCAGACAATTTCTGCTGCCAAATTTGCATTCTGCTAGACATATCCCTGCAGCCCCTCTTAAGCAGAGAGTCACTATGTCACCTAATACTTCCGCAATGACTTCATTCTCAGGGTCACTGAAGTGGGGGTTTGCAGGGCTTGGGACACCTGGGTGCCATAATCCTAAGTGACACAAAACACAAAAGAAGGATAATACATATAAGTATCACATAAGTAAAAGTCCTGCTTAGATATAACACATAACATGTAGTATTTCAATATTACCCACTGGAGAAACAAAATAACTGTCAAGATATTCAAATATAAAAAAGGAGTTATGTGGTTGTAACATATTACAATCACACACAAAGCAAGGCTGAATCCAAAACAAGGAAAGTTATCAATAGCAAATTTTGTTTGTGCCAACACAAAAATGGAACGTGTCTCCCCCCACTCCGAAACAACAGGCAAATGACACGCTTTGCTAACAAACCGTCAATGAATTGCTAAAAGCGCTATCAGATAAACTGTCCCAAAAGCATGTGTATACATTTAACACAGAACATTCAATTTTATGCAATTGTCAGTCACATCTACCTGTAGCCAGCATTCCCCTAGATGTGTCTATGGGCCATCCTAGAAAGCTAACACCAGGTCATCCTAGAAGGCTAACACTCCTGTATCATTGACAATATTGGACATTTACATTTCAATGAAATAACAATAGAAGACTGTAAAGAGAAAAGCAATTGCAACATTAGCACTTCTGATGACAGTTAATAAGGCTGTGCATCTGGGAAAGTGAAATGCCTTGACAAACATGTCTATGCCATTAATGAACTTCTAAGAAGTGCATACAGATAAAAGTAGCATTTTCTAATGCAGATATATATATATATATATATATATATATATATATATATATATATATATTATATATATATATGTGTGTGTGTGTATAACATTTTTTTCTTAGTGACATTTGAGCATATCCAGTATATAACTAAAAAATGCAAGCATACCTTATCAAGATCAGTAGTCTTCCGTGCAGATAAATCCCAAAGTAATATCTTTTTTCTGTGTTATCCACATAAACACATCTCCTCCCCTTCAGGTTCCCTAGCTGCACAGTTCCCTTTTTATAATGTAAATTCAGGGCTGTGAGCACAATGAAGATGCAAATGAGGTGTGAACTCATTACAACCGCTGAATCCCAAATACTTGGCTCCATGAAGCAAATGTAAACATAGTGCAGGCACTCCTTCGGTGTTTGTTGCTAATGGATTACAGCTGTGTAAGTTTACTGGTAAAGATAAGGAAAACATAATAACAATTCAGTCTTCCTTACCTCCAATGGATATGCCAGTCAGGTTAGACTTACAAAGTATAGGTGTAATTGTATCAAGGTTTTACATGTAAGTAAGCAGCACACATTTCACACTCTCTGTTCAGTAACATCCAACCTCCCCTTCATTTCTTGACAATTGTATATTATTGCCATTTAATAATCTCACACATTTTAAGGGCAATGATACAGAATGCCTTACAGACTGCATGTCTCAGAGTACTGATCAGATAAGGCAAGAATGAGCACAAACACAGAAATATAAGACAGAGCTGCATTTATGCAAGCAATAGTCATAAATGGTTGGGTGACCACTCAGTGCACTACATCTGAAATTAATATGTGCACAAACAACTGCCATATATTTTATTAATGCTGTGGGTGATGTTGCAGTTACTTGTATGCACAATGATTTCCATTATCTGTTGTAAAGTTGTTTTTGTGGCAAAGAGGGATAAAACACCCTTACTGTGTTTTGAAGGTTCATTGGAGTGAGAGTTCAAATCAGACCTGTGTAAAAATATTTCATCTGTACCAACATTCATTTTTGTAGTGTTGTTTATTTAATAGATGCCTTTTCTTCCTTTCTCATAAGTCTTTCTTTTTTATTTTTTAATGCCAGTGTTTGTATGGTGCATGGCTTAGGGCAAGCAGGAGAAATGGAGAAACACAATAAATGTCATGTTTAGCTTTGCTTATCTCATTTGCACAATACCTAGTGCACAAACCTGGACTAGTGGCCCACACAGGAAGTAGACAGAAAACCTGCAGATAGGGCATAGATTTTCTTAATGTCAAAAAGGATACATTCTTGCAGTTTTTGATTGCCATCACACAACACCGCTAAGTGACATTGCTCAGCGGTTAACAAGCTTCCTCAACACCTGCAGACATTGAACACCTGCAGAGAGGAAGCCGAGAGTCAAATAATTTTAAAATGGATACATTGTATCTACTGTGTGTTGGCACCATGCAAACATGGTGAACAGCACTGTGCGGCAGTTAACACATAAAAGTTAATAATGAATATGGAAATATGCAACAGATATGTAACTGTTCCTGTAGCAAGAGGTTTAAGTGTAGGGCTGTAATGCAGATGGCCCTAGGATTCTAATACAGGAATTGCTGCATATTTTTACTGTTTTGACAGTTCAGTTAATAATAATAATTTAATTGCATTATCACTACTTATTTAAAAGTATAACATACACCTGAATTCAAGCCCTATATCGTCTGGGCTCAAAAAGAAATGTGTCAATGCATTTACACCTGCTGCTATGAGTCAGATAAACAGCAGGTTTGCTTCATACCTGCAATACTGAGAACTTTCAGAATTTTAGCAATGAGGCTCATGTTTGCACACTGCTTAACTATGCACAAACAGGGAAAGAGGTAGAAATGCGCATCTCTCATGCACAAATACTTTGCCAACCATTGTGCAAACCCGCTGCTCAATGGTGTGCTATGCAAAGTAGACAATATCATGTATTACTTTTGTTTACTATTCAGTTAGTGTTCATGTCATGAAACTAAATGGAAAAACACAAATAAAATGAAGGCACTATCTAAGAAAAATACACATATTAACAATGCAACCATCTGTTACCTCCCCCAACTGTAACCTTCGACTCTCAGTAGTTGTTCACAAATATATCAACTAAACTACATAAATAAATAACAGATGCTGTCTTATATAACATGCACATCTTTAGAATAACAATGCACATTCAAATTTTTCAAATACTTTTTGTAATGCAGACACGTGTTTGCATATAATTTGTAAAGATGTCTCTTCAAATATACTTGCACAATGGAAGCACAACCACCAGATACTACACGTTGCACACCCATCAATTTGGTAACAGGCAGAACTTTAATATCTTGACAGCTGGACATGGGTAGCTATCCATTTCATGCTGGCCTCCCACCATCTTCTCTCCAACATCTATTGCTGATGTCATCCACTATAAGCTGTCCTGCAGCCTTGTAAAAGTCAGCAGTGGTGCTTATGAAAAATATAGAGTTCTCTAGTCTATGTACTTAGACAAGTAGGGGTTCTGCTCTCACTGCAGGCAACTGGGAGATGGGTGTGTGTCAGTCTAGTCAGAGGAGCATAAGTGTGTATCCTGCAGTTACCACTCAAATCACATGGACTACCAATATTGTGAAACTTGCACATGCCTACACATCCATTTCATGCTGGTCTCCCAGCATCTTATCTCCATCTACTGCTGATGTCATCCACTATAAGTTGTCCTGCAGTTGGCACTTGTGCAAAATACAGAGTTCTCTAGTATGTGTACTTAGATAAGTAGGGGTTCTTTTCTTACTGCAGTCAACTGGTGTGTGTGTGTGTGTGTGTGTGTGTGTGTGTGTGTGTGTGTGTGTGTGTGTGTGTGCGTGTGTGTGTGTGTGTGTGTGTGTGTGCGTGTGTGCGTGTGTGCGTGTGTGTGTGTGTGTGTGTGTGAGTGTGTGCGTGCTTGACATTAGAGACAGTGCTTTACACCAGCATGTGGAACACTGCTATTACCATCTTCCTCTCACCAGACTCTGCTGATGCCATCAGCTATAGCTGATTTGTGGATGTGCAATATTCCCATCAGGGCAAGGTCAGAGACTGGCCTGTTGGCCAGGCACAAGTCACCTCATCCTATACAATATAGATTACAGTGACAGGGCTTTCAGTCTATCTACATACATCATAGCATGGTTTGTAGCCCTTGCATTTTCTCTGTGAGAAACCCCTGTCATCTCTCCAGCTGCTGTTGCTAAAATGCTGTTGCTAAAATGAACTTTATCATAACAAAGTAACCTGTTCAATGACAGCATGTTTTTATATGCTACTCTAGGTGTGTTGTCTACTAGGGATCTGATGTTGTCATCAATCATGAGAAGGTTCCAATGTCTATGAAAAATTTCCAGAACGTGCTTGTTTTTATTAGTATATGGAATGGTGATCCTATTTGTCTGAGCCCTAAGTGTTCGTGTGGTTGGTGTATATGAGATATCATGTCTCTTGATGATGGGTATGGCTAAATTGTCCCTTTTGCTGTCACATTCAGAGACAGCTGTAGTCAATTTTTTCTATTGTATCCCCTTGTAGTAGAATTTCATGCATGCTAAGTACAATACCAATACGAATGGCACTTTTTGTTGTTCATCCCAATCAATGCAGGCACACAGCCAATACCCACCCACCACACACTCACACACCCTGTTACACATATAATTGTCCCTTTTTGCTGTCACATCAGGAGACAGCCTGTAAGTAATTTCTATTGTATCCCTGGTTGGTTGTAGTGTTCATGTTCATGACGTACCAATACGGAATAGGACTTTTGGCACTCATGTTTGTCCAATCAATAAATCACCCACAACACACACCCACTATACACACACAAATTACATTTTAAACACCATGCAAGTTGTAAATCTAGGAATCTGGTTTATCTAGCTGAATGCCAGTCATGCATGAAGTTTTATGTGGGCATGACCACTAGATCTCTAACAATATCCAGGAGCAATGTTTTAAATGCTCTTGCAAAACATGTTGTTGATGTTGGTGATAATCAAATTTCAGGTTCTTGAATTGGTAAAGACAGATAACAGACTGGGTAACGTAAAAAAGACAGAGTGGAAAAAAAAAAGAGCAAGTGGAAAAAATTACATACATAAATTTTTTGACTTTGAAAAAAGGCTTTTTTCTTTTCTTTTCTTCTTCTCTTCCAGACCATTGATTATTTAGAGTTGTTTGTTTTTTATTTTTATTTTTTTTTTTTATGTTTTTTTATATTATGTCTATTTATATTAAAATTTATTAAGATTTTTTTTTTATAATGTTTTAATGATTTCAAGTTATGATGTATTTTAGCGCTTTTTTCTTTTCAGCTCCATTACTTTGGAGACATCTTTAAGTTAATTATGACATCATGTTAATGGATGCTTAAAGGAGCCAGATTCAGTAATTCTATTATGTCTGAAGAAGCGTTGTGTCAACAGCTTACTTTTATCACTTGCTGCAGCTCCTGTCGTTTGCAATAAATGAAGTTTCATCTAAACAGGTTGTTATTTGGATTTACTTGCTGACAAGTTTAAATTTCAGCTAATGGTGCACTCTTTTTTCTCTTTTTATATATATGGTGTGTGTTGTCAATGCTATAATTAGTGGGGAATTCCACTTTGCATAAAGCAAAAATAATGACACAGTTTTGCATTTATTTGTAGACTGTGTGGCTTTGGCACCAATCATTTGTCTGTGTTATCTCCTTCTGTTCTATGTTAGCATCATTGGTGGACTCAATGTTTGCACCCAATATGCAAGAGTTAACAAACTTTATAAGCCCAAGGCAGTATACTTTAGCCTGGCCTGTCATGGAATAGATTCCAAACAGTAAAGGGCCCAGCACAGATCCTTTGGGTATGCCAGTAGTGACAGCTCTACTGGGAGAGGTTGATTCACCAACTTTCAAAGTATGTGTTCTGTTGGTGAGCCAATTGGTTAACCATCTAGTGACATAAGGGTTAACTCCCAGAGGGTTTCTCAATGATACCTGACTAGGGGATTGTGTCCAAACCCTAGGCCAGATCATGATAGGCAGTATACACTGTCTTACAGTTATACAGGTCTATCACGCAGATTCAATGGGTGGTAACAACATCACAGATCACCTATAACGTGACTGAGAACATACACCTACATGACATGGTTGGATATACACTTCAACACATCCTCCAGATGGAATATGTTCTAGTAGTAGGGTATACATCAACATGCATCCATCTGATTGGGGGGGGGGCACTACATGATGCAAGAGCGTATTGACACTTCCTGACTCTCGTCATCTGTGAGGTAGACAACATGTAATCATGGACCTTTTCTAAATGGACTATAGTTATATCGTGGCTGTTTGCAGCAGACTTGTGAGTTGTTAATGCTATTTCCATGTCTGTTACATCTGTTAGTTGTCTTCAAAGAGGTCATCAAGGGAATACATGATGACAACACTATCATCCTGTGGAACTTGACCACGCCAAGGCATTTGACACAATTCATCACTGACATATTCACTCAACACTGTCCGACGTGGCTATAAACACCTATATCTCCAAATGGTTAGACCACTGGATCACATATGTGGCATCTAAATAGGTTGAAATGTGTGAAGTGACCTATATCTTGAGCCCAGTGATTAAGTCCATACATCAGGGCTGTCTGCTAGTCTCTTTCCTGTCCATTATTTAAGTCACAGATATCAAGGATGACAAACAGTTGGCTGGAGGACTACAGATCTTGGGCAATCATTGAATCCAACTGTGATATTAGTATAATACAGACATTATCAACACACTTCAAAGATTACAGCCACAGTCATGACAACACATGAGATAAATCAAAAACATGGGAGGATTTGTTATGTTATGAAAACAAATGCACAACCCAAAGATAATGTATATACATCACACTCTATAAGCAGACCAAGTGGTATGTGATCTGTGTCTTGGGGTAGATGGTATGTGGAATGTCCACCAGAATGTGGCCACAGTAGTGACTACTCCACAAAACAACTTTTAGAAAAATAAAACAAAAAGCAAAAAACAACCAGCTAGGTTCCCACACACATTTAAGTGGTGACTACTCCATTGTATGTAACACATCTACTGAGTATGTGCAGGACATCCACATCAAAGGCCATAGTATCTCCATAGTTCACAGTCTTCATCACACCAATAAATGAGTACAATGCACCCTTTTTCATGTACCTCCCTACACACCTTCCAGTGATATGTAACTGAAGAGTACCACCTTTGCCACAGTGAGCTATCACACATCTTATTGGCCATACCTAGGGATTCTTTTTATTGCATAAACATTACTGTCTGATAGTGCAGAACCCCCATCAAGGTGTTATACCAGATGCATGTGTGATACCTGTTCTGGTGATGCATACAGTACATATACTTTTTGACAAATTGACATCATGAGTTACATTTGTGATGGTGTGGATCGTGCCAAATATATATGCCATCCACACCAGTCAACTAGACTGTATTGATCATAATGTTGCAAACAAGTATAGTAGTGTCCCTTCTAACACCTCTAGCAGATATTACAGTGTCAGGACAGTGTGTGTGAGTACCCTCATAGAGTATGTACATATCATAATAGTTGTACAAGTGTGTTCGTGCAGAACCCTCTATGATCACTCAGATTCACATATGTTATGTCAGAGACATGGGATTATTGGTGGTATTATTCTGATAATGTCCATGGTTGTGCATACCTCTGTTTGCTGTTGTCCATAAGCCTGTAACTGTGCCTCACTTGTTGGAGACCTCTGCTGACATTACAGTTATATTCAGGCAAATCAGTTGGCACAGCTTCACAATATGCACCCAACCTTGATTGTATATAACATCTCTGATAGATGTCCTCTCCAATGTTCATGTCAGGATGCTTATATCACAAAGACATCTTCTCCATTCTTATGTCATCTTGTCTGACAGTCACGATATACATTTTCACTGTGCAGTCCGTACTGTACCATGTCAATATGTGATTAGTGGTCCTGCTACAACTGTCTTACATTTACATGCCCTCATCTGCTGTACATTACAATGCTTCACCTGTCCTTTCCATGTGTTCATTCCTACACTTTATCTGTGTGTCCCTATTCAATACATACACTTCCCCTGAGTGTTTTTCATGGCAGTCTGTATACCCTTACAGACAGATAATTTACACACCTTCTGTACAGAATGCCTGGAATGGGATTACACAATACTCTGCACTGTATACACTATCCTGTAATGTGTTTGGACCAAATACATTGCTATATGATAAACCCTAGAAATCATGGCATTCTGCACAATCCCGCTAACCTAGTTTCCTCATAGGTAAACAAGTCTGCTACCTGTGTTGCTGTTCTTGGTTTCCTGGCTGGCAACACTGTTGCTAGCCATGAAATTGCACTTGTTCACATTTAAATGCCTTGCATGGCATGAATATGTAATTAGTGCTGCTGCTCACCCCGTCCTCACCAAAGTCCGTGTAGGCTTCGCACAAAGCCTACATAGAGTTTATTGAATCCTGCTGCTTATGTTTTTGGAATACATTTCACAAATATTTAACTCTAGACTCAATTACTCATCAGTTAAGGTTCATTTTACAACTATTTTTTATTTCTGTCAGAGTGCATATTCTTTGCTTTTATCTTCTTTTAGAGTGCACCTTTTTGTTGTAGCCTTCCATTACAACTCCTATTCCTCTGTGAGATTTATATTTTGTGCTTCAGAAATGTATTCTCCCTCTTTGAACAGACATAATTTGCAGAACTAAAGTACTTTTCCAAAAAATACTTTTCCTTGCAGTTATCTTAGTAGTTGTGTGAATTTCTGAGGTACAGGCTCTGTCAGTGGACACTCATAACCTTTTTTGGTAAGGATAGGGTGTTCTTGCAAACAAATCCTTGCTTTAAAACTAATTCCAACCAAATAATCCAATTACCAGTTTTCTTTCCAAATTATTGCCTCTTTCACATTATATGGATGCATTTAGCCAGCTTAGGTTTCACATAGCTAGAACTAAGCACACTAAAAAAACTTTCCAGACTTTTTATCTTTTTCTAATAAGAAGTAAAGTATCCAATGAGGCTTTGAATAAGCTGCATCAGAATCTGCTATGAAAAATAGAATAGGTCTCTGCCCTATATTCCAAGGGCACATTCAGCTAGAACAGTTATTACCACAAGGGGATTATTTCATAATGCAGTCTTGGATCATATTTGTGCTGCAGCTACATTGCTTTCTATCAATACTTTTACAAAACTCTATCATCTTGATCAAGATCTGCACCTTCCCTTGTATCCAGAGAAATCAGGAGTAAGTTCTCGTAAAGGAGACCATCTAGAAGGAGTATTTTGGTGCCCTTTTCTGCTGTCAGTGAGCATGGACCTCCTCACACAAAATAGAGAAGATAGGCACTTAACATGAAAATAACTCTGGATAAGCAGATCCATCATCATTAACATATCTCCCTTCATTCGCTTTCTTACTTTTGTCTGATTTGCATGGCATACTAGAGATCTCTTGTGGAAGGACACAGGTAATGCATTATGTGTAAAGAGGCGAGACTAAGTAGTCTGGGAAGGATTCAGATGCTGACCTGTTGGCATTAGTTGGGCTGTTAACAAAGATGGATATGCTCATTCATTTCTGTTGCTGTGGTAATTACACAGCTGTCAATTATGGTGAGCAGTTTTCAGAGATGTTTTTTTATGGACCTGCTGTTTTTCTCTGCTTAGGTTAAGACAGAACACAACCCAGTGCATTAGCAACTAAAGAAAAAAATAGTTTGTTCAGTTAGTTTGTCATACTTGCTTTGCCCTGTTTATGGTCATGGACCAGTCATAATCTATTCCAGCAAGCAAAGGGTGTAAAGAAGAGAACCAGTCCTGGATGGAATAGCAGTCCATCACAGAATGTCGAGGCAGTAGAGCACACACAGACACACACACACACACACACACACACACACACACACACACACACACACACACACACACACACACACATACATACATACATACACACACACACACACACACACACACACACACACACACACACATATATATATATATATATATATATATATATATATATATATATATAAACACACTCTCATATATACATACACACATAAATGCACACTCGTGCGTGCACGTGCACACACACACACACACACACACACACACACACACACACACACACACACACACACACACACACACACACACACACACACACACACACACACACAAGCTCTCGTGCTGCACACACTTATGCAAATTATGGATTGCCAGTTCACCATGAGCATAATTTTGGAATGTGGGAGGAAATACAGGCCCCAGTAAAACCTCACATGACAGAGGGAGTACAGGCAAATAAACACAAGGTCCCCATATAGGAATCAAACCAGAGAATGAAGTAAAGTAAGATAGGTTGTCTTAACCACTGCACAACTGTGCCACAAGAAAAGCTAGTAGGTATGAAATATTTTCATTATTCTGTATAATAATGCATTGGAAGACATCCAGGAGTAAAATGCAAAACTGCTGCCTGTCCATTAAACTATGAAAAACAACCAGTACTATTTTACTAAATAAAAAATAACTGAGTTCCACTCCCAAACATACACATAAATAGACAACTCTTAAAAAAGGCCATTAGAGAGTTCACATGGGCTGTTACTCTTCGGTGCAGTTGGGGAAATTGAAACAGCAATTTCCAACCCCCCACCCCAATCTGCACTGAAAAATACAATAAATAAAATAGTAATGATTTAAAAAGGAAAAGAATAATAATTACTACTACACTAAAGAGTAGCCCAGTGTTACTCCCTGACATACACATGATTAGAAAATACCACATGTATTGGTCTACATATTACTGAAGTAACAGAAAAACAAACACATAAAAATACTTTAAAAGACAAAAGCAGTTAGTAACAATTTTAAGTTCTGAGAAGCATAAGTGCAAGTCCCAGAGTACTGATACTGAATATATGGAAATGGAGACTTACCAAACTCTGAGATCTCTGCACCATTTTCTCTGAGGTCTGGTGATGTTTATAAGCAATTGGGATGTGGAGGTGCAACCCCTTGCACTGGGAGATGCAGAGAGGCTTGTATCTATGTAAAAAGTGCCAGAGAAGATCAACAACTGTCATGATTTGCTACTCTCCTATAGTTTCACTGATTTTTTTTTTAATTGCATCTTACAGTTACAGGTCTTGTTATTACAATAACAGTAACAGAACCTAAACTACTGTGTTACTCACTACCATAAATGTACAAAAATACTTTTCAATTCTTGTAAAAAAAGGAAAATATAGAAAAGAACAATAGAAGTCTAGCAACTTATACAGCTGCAGTTTAGGAAAACTACTGCTGTTCTAAATAATGATGACACTTAAACACATGAGTGTTTTAATAGTGCAAAGCAGAAGAATGTATAATTCACCAGACTAAAAAATATCAAGTAGACAGTTTGAGACAATATTAACAAAAGTATGCAAAAGGAATAACTGATAGTTGATGAGCTTAATTTATCCATGGCTGGATTTTGTTTTATGAGGGCTTCATGCCAACCATGGATATACCAAATAAATGAAATATATACCAAATAAATGAAAACACCCTGCCGCTGTGTGCATCCCTTAATAAGCTCACCTGCAGCTATCATATTTTTTTCTCTTCCTCCACATTGATGTCCTCTGTTCAAAACATTCACTCATCCCCTGACTTTCAGACATCTATAAAAAAACTAGTCAAAATGCCCCAAATCAAAAGGTCCCTATTATTTTAGCGAATGCAATGAATTGCAAATGCTGTTTAGTTGAATGTCATTACACGAAATGGCAAAATACCAAAAACACGGAACAGTCATTTTTTTTCCTAGGGAAAAAAATCACTGGGCTATTTTCAGGACCATTTCCTCCACTGTGGTATGATCTCAGAGTTGGTATATTTAAGTAGGGGGGGTGGAGTCCTCCACTTTATTTTGTGTTTTGATTTTTTTTTTTACGGCTCAGCAATTTTTTTCCCCTGGGAAATAAAATCGCTGATCCGTGTCTTCAACATTTTGTTTTTTTGGGGATTGTTGGTCAATTATATAATGTTCACAATTCAGTGCATTCACTTATATAATATAGACCCCAATCAAATGCTTTCATACGTGGATCCTAGGCTAAGTGGCTTGATGGGCTATTTTAAGTTTAGCCAATAACCCAAGGTGAAAATCAAGCCAAGCACTGTGGGCTTATGAGGCAAAGACTTTAACCATTAAGCCAAATCTCCCATCCAAAAATTATTAAAAAAAATAACTCACTTTGAAATTGCTAAGACCTGAATAAACTCCATTTTTTCCTCTCCAGCCTCATACTACAATTACAGACAAAATTATTCTGGATTTTTTTTTCCTTTAACATATCCAAATCTCTTTGGACACAGCCTTGCTCTCTGTAACTCCTCTGATACTCTCACAAGATGATCCTTTCTTCAACTTCCTCATATATTAATCTAACTCGAAATTAGATTCATCAGTATCCCACCATTCTACCAACTCTTCCTTCTATTGTCCCCTTCAGGCATTTGTTTTATTCAATGCTTTGTTTCCTTTACAAAGCAGATAATGTCTGATTTGAGAAAATACACAAAAATCTCTGCAAATACTGAATCTCCTGTATCTTCTGTATTGACTGCATGTTGTATATATACTCTATATTGTAATAATATGCATATTTATTGCACTGTATCATACAATTTTTGTTATTGTTAATCAAGTGTCCTCCCATTCCTGTCTAATCATTTTTATTACTCTGGAATGTTTATTTTTCTCTTTTAATAATACTTATAGTCTAGTTTCATTTTATTTCATTTAATAGACTGAACTGAAAATATTCTCTCTCTTTACGTAATTTGCCTTAAGTATATACTCCCAGGTAGGTCCTGAAAAGCTCCATTTGGATTGGAGCTATACCTCAGTTAACTAACAAATACATAAATAAACAAAATATTAATGACCAATTAAATTAACATCTCTTTAGCATTTAAAATGTTATGATAGGCTGTGTACTGTACCTTGTACTTAACACTACTAGTGACTAAAAACACATGGCAGAAAGTGAACAAAGATAGTGTTTGTTCTGAGTAAAGGAATAGAACCAGAATGGTCCTGTAGGAGTTTTCACGGGGGTTACCTGTATGTAGTGTCGCATTAGTGATAAACCAGAACAAGGAAAAAGAGACAGAGAAACAGTTGACATGGCCATCTCTGTTTTATCCACTTTGACTTTGTCAGAGTGTGTTCATCCTTATTATTCAGTCATATTCATGACTCTGTGACATTCTTAATATCCTCTCCTCTTAAACTTTCAAAAACAACTTATAACATCATAAACTTAAATCTGTGTTCTACGTCTTCAGAGTTAGTATGCTCAGTAAGGGATTTATTCAACTTTGTATTTTTTATATTGTAAAGATGCTCATACACTCTCTCTCTTTAAATTGTCTCTGTTTTAACTATGTAAAACATCTTGCATTTAGCACATATAGCAGCATAGACCAAGTGTTTAGTATTACAATCAGCATAGTCAAAGATATTGTATCTTTAGTGTATGGATGCATAAAAGCATTGTATAGAAGATACTGATTGTAGTCGCAGCGATTACAAGGAAAAACACCTCAATTTTAGATTTAGGTAAGATTGTAAGTTTCAGTTTATAACACAACTGTTGTTTCAAATTCATTTTGTTTTCAATGCAAAGGAAGGAACATGTCCTACTATATTTCTGATATAATTTTTATCTGTCAAAATATGCCAGTTCTTTTTAATTAAATTACAAATCACTTTAACATTTCCAGCATAAGTAAAATGCAGCTGTAATGTATGTACAGATTTATTCTCTTTTAAAGGACCAGAATTCATTGCCTATTTCAGCTGGCCTTCTAAACTATGGTCTTGCTCTTATGTCCCTGTTTGATACAACTTCACAAATGAATGTGTCAAAATCAGAACTATTATATCCTCTGTTTAAAAATATCTAGTTTCAAATCCTGTAGTGTATTATTCAAGTCAACATTGTTGATAATAAGATGTGCCACTCTAAGCATTTGTCCCCTTTAAACGTTATGATGTATACATTTAGGGTATGTAATATTCCTGAAAGCCATAACATGGCTGAACATTACTGTTTAACGAGGTTCGAATGAATACTATAGCCTTAAACTGAAATTAGTCAACAGGAAATTACCTCATTGATTTATTTTAATTGGTATGAATTTTTGTATTTATGCTTCATAGGTTCATAGGTTCATAGTTTATTACTAAGCTAACTGCCCTTGCGAGCCATTTTAAGCCTAGCCAGTTATCCCTTGTGAGACTCAAACCCTGCACCTGAGGTTTGTAAGGCAAACACCTTAGCCATTAAGCCACCCTCCCAACTTATTGCTTATTGCTTTAACCATTAAAACATAACATTTGAGGAAGTATTCTTGTGAACATGAAAGCTTTTGAAGTTGATGCAGTTTGTGTGTGTTTAAATAGAAGTTTCTTCTTTGCATGGTTCCAGTCTTGATTGGCACTACAGGATTGCAGTCCTGGAAAATGAGCTCTAAAGGTACCATTATCCCATTGTATCTTCATACCTTCTCATGTAAAAGTACTGTCATCCCATCCTATCTTCATATCTCCTTATTATCGAAAACTGTTTGTCCTTGAAACCACGTGCCATATACAGAACCAGCTAAAGTCTCTGTCACTTTACTCTGTATCATATACACTTCTTAGGAGAAACTTATGACTGGCTTACAGAACGATCTCAGACCCAAACTTAATGAACTTGCTGCATATCTGTAAATCAAACAGGACTAGGACCACCCATTCCAGGGACCTAAATATGGCTTGTGACTTAAATAGGACAAGCTGGAGGGACAGATTTATCTTCCAGTGACTGCTACATCTTTGGAATAGGCTGCCTATTCATGTGAAACAGAGCACCTTTGTGACACTGTTCAAAATGAACCTGGATGAGAGGATGGGGCACCATAATTTCTTACTGGAATAGAGTTCACAACCCTCCTGGACATGGGCAGCCATTACTAAATGCAATATTGGGTATTAACTAACATTCCCATGGCATTACATTGGAATGAAATGGCAAGGCTTGAAATGAGCTCTGGGTCGATAGCCTCATAATCTCCTATGATCCTATGTCATCTGCCAGGGCAGTACTTTTGTTATTATGGCTTGCTTTCCAACTGATAAATACAGAAAAGTTCAGTATCTTTTAATATGTTCACCCAAACTGGAATAGTTATTGAAACTTTCACTGGATGGGTATTTATATGTAATACCCTCTTCAATGACTTCCATAAATAAGTGTATTATGATAGATAAATAGTCCCTAAACACAAGTGTTTTGTTGTCATAGATCTACAATAAAGTGTTAATTGTGACCACTGTAAGAGACTTAACAAACAAACATAAAAAGGTTTAATACCTCAAAACCTTTTACAAGGAAGAAAAAAAAGTGTTAGAAAAGAAGAACACTGTTGCAGGGCAGTCAAATAATTTACTGCAGACATAAAGAACCTAAGAAAATAAACCTGAATGTAGCTTATTTTGCAATGTTAGAAAAATATCAACATTGTAAAAAGGCTAAGAAACAGAAAAAGATCAAAGTTCCCTTCACTCGATGAGATCCATATCAAACCTTTGACACTAACAGGAAAAAAATCATAGAAAATGAGCATTATGTGATTTTTATATGACTTCTTTAAGGCAGGACATGGTGACATAACGGACCCTCTCTTATCTATATTTAGATCTGTTTCAAAGAAGATTTGGAGGATTTGTATGTTGAAAGGGGTTAACGTGATGACCATCATATCTTTGTCCACAGTAACTCTGACCAGCATAATCCTTTAGACAAAGGTTTGTTGCAGCATCTACTACTTTTTCAATAAAAAAGAAATCAGTCTGATTCTTCTGTATCTTCTACTTTACATTGAAGACTTCCATGTAAACCAGTGACAAACAATCCAGTAATTAAGGTAGGACAAGATGGAATATTATATCCTTCAGAGAAGTTGGCATCCCCTTCCTCGTTCAGCATCTCTCTATTAATCCTACACTGTGAAGGTATGTAACTTGTGATCCTGGAGAAATATTTCACTATCTGACTGCAAATATTTACTCTGTAGAATTTTAAACTATATCTCCTGTAACAGCAGTATTGTTAAAAAATCAGCACTAAAAAATGGTTACATGTAAATTATTGTTGGTAACCATACTCACCGTTTTGTTTTTAAAAATCTACATACATATCACTGCTTTGATATTTTCTTAACCAGAATGCCACAACCTCTTTGTCTCTCATAGTATTGGAACATTGAATGATAACAAAGATATGTATTTGTCATTGCTAAATATTGCTTTACACTAGAACTATATGCAAGCAATACCTGACAGGGTATGTGTTAATGTGTAATTAATGCTGTTGTAATCCTGGAAGGGCATTAAATTTCACATTAGCACACAACCTGGAAGCCATTATTGTGCTTAGAAAATCTTTATAAGTATTTTTTATATATATTTTGGATGTAAAATAGTTCCTCTGCCTAATGTTTCTAAATTGCTATAGTATATGTAAATAGTGTTAGAGGAAGCATTTTACATCTAAAATATATCATTTTTTAAAAATATCTAGATGCTTGCTTTATTTTTTTGGTCCCTTGCTGCTAAAATAGTTTCTTGCCAGTCATTTGGGGATTGAAGTCACTAAATAATGACATACATTTGACTTTCAGACTTTATTTCCCTCAGAAAATTCATGTTAACACAAATCCAGTTATTTAACTTACTTTATTTATTTATTTAAAAGCTGTTCTTGTTTTGAAGTCTTTCTTCCTTTATTTCAGGGTTTATCCACATTTCTTGAGATAAAAGGTAGAGAAGTACACATACCTCTCATTTGCTGCTGCCAGCACTGTCTCTCCCTCTGTCACACAGACACCCCCCTCCACACACCCTTGCCCTTCAGAAAATGCATGCTAACACAAGCCCTATTGCAGCTTTTTTAAACAGGAATATGCTCCTGTTTTGAGCCATTACTCCCCCTTTATTTTACCTTTTATTCATTTATGGAAGAGAAGAGAAGTATGTAAACGTAAACCTCTTGAATGCTGCTGCCAGTGTTGGATCGCTCTCACTCTTCACACTCTCACTCACACAGACCTCACTTTCATGCACTCATTCACACACACAGATAGAAACATAAACACATGCAGAAATAGAAACACACACCTTTTTCTTTTATATTTAGATTTTACACTCTCTAGACAGCAAAAGTGCTGCTTAGCGAGTATAAAATAACAGCTCGATCGTTCTTGCATTCACTCACATGCACACATACACTCACACACACAGACATGAATGCACACACACTTTTGTCTTTCTTTTTTAAAATAGATTTTACACTTGCTAAAAAGAAGAAGCACTGCTCAGTGAGTGTGAAATAATGGCTTCCGTTCCATTTTCTCAGTCCGAGCTCCATAGTGGCTTGATATGCTGCCATGAAGCGGTCTACATGTTTTTCACCAGGTGTTACTTATACATTAATACCTTGCTGGAGAATACTTGTTCTCCAACCAGGGTATTGATGTACAGTAAGCCTATTCTCTAATATAGTATTACTAGTTAATGGTATGTATCCAAAAATGATAACATAGAAGTGACACACACAATTCTGACCATGGCAGAAAATACATGGCTTTTATGAATACTGTCTCAAGTGCTATTAAACAAATGAAACTGATTTTACATGCCTCATAGAAAAACATTCTCATGGGAAAATAATATCCAGTGTTTTGCTCTTGACAGAAAAGTCAATCACATTGCTTTCATAAGCCAGGTCAGAATTGCAAGCAGACAATTGAAAGCAATTCTTCCTATGCAATTTATGTGCCACTGGGGAGAAAGTTACAGCATTTTAAATGATCATGAGAAGAAACAGATAGCATTTTATATCAATTAAAACATTAAAAATGATGATCATGGGAAGAAATATATAGCATTTTACATCGATTAAAACATTAAAAAATTATTACACAATCACTGCCAAAAGCACCAATAAAAAACTCACGCTAACTAGTTTTCCATGAATCTTAGAAAAATAAAAGGTAGTCACAGGGAAGTGGTATACAACATTTTACATACAGCATTTCTTGATAAGAAGTGACTTTCAAGGCTTCTGTAAACATTGTCACAACTATTCACAAACATCTGAACTCAATTTCATCAAAGCTCAGGTGAGCTATTATTATTTTGCTGTTTGCCATTGTGGAAAATTAACAGACAATGTTTTAGAATCATAACAGGGAGCAGTGTGTAACATTTTGTTACTTTATTAAAAATGGTATATTGCTTCCACAAGCAGTATAAGAAGCATTTTCAATCTAGTAAAACAGATACTAAATGATTAAAACAATGATCACCAGGAAACATTTTTTAATGATCACCAGGACGCAATTTACAACATTTTTCATTCACAGGCATTGTCCAAAGGGCTAGAAAATAACTGAAACTGATTTTACCCTAGATGAGCTAAAATATTTTTGCTTTATTTTTTATGATTGTGAGGAAGCAGCATACAACATATTGGTCTTGTTTTAAAAAAGGAAATAATAAACAAATTACATTACTTTTGCAAATGGTCAGAAATACTCTCAAAAGATCACTGCAGAGGGAAACATTAAGTAGCATGTTCTTTAATAAAAAAAAAAAGATGACATTGCTTTTGCAAGCACTGTCAGAAGCATTAACAAACTAACAAATTTATTTTGCACGACTCAAACAAAAAACATTTGCCAGTGCCAAATGTTGGCTTGCATGGCACACTGTGTTTTACTACTATGCAATGGTAAGGAATGTTTACTGGCGTATTCTGATTTAAATTGATTACTTAATATTGGTGTTCGTTTGAATGATGAAAAGGTTGGAATCCAGCAAGAAGGCATAGTAATTACTTTTTATTGACTGATTAAGCAATGATGTAACAAAATAATTACAAAAGTATTAACTATGACAGGAATCCTTTGCTCTTGTTTACATTGCTGATTCATTTTAATACTGGTATGAGATAAACTATATTATGTGGGTGAATACTATTAAATTCAGCTTAATACCTCTGTATTCATAGGTAAATACTAGGCTAACTGCCTCAAAGGACCATTTTAAGCCTAGTCAGTAATCTGAGGAGGACTTAAACCCTGTACTTTGTATCTATAAGGTGAAGACCTTATCCATTATGACAAACGCACCCAAAAGTAACTGGTACATACAAGGATTGAACCCACAACCCTGGCTTTATTAGCACCAGGCTCTAATCAGCTAAGTTAAATTAGCCACTTTGTATGCCTTATCTTTTTGCTCACTGATTTCAGCATTATAATGCACAAACTGACTTAGATTTACCACAGAATTTGTAGTGAACTAAATGCAGTTTAATACTTCTATGTGATAGTGAATTTTGGGTCTATGTTCGGTCATCAAATGGGCTAGCTATTGAATGGCTGAACAGTGAACAATAAACAGCGAAAGTTCAATCACCAGACTTTTATTACATAGACAATGTAAGTAACTAGTTGTCCAACACCCCCCCCCTTCTTATACATGGAAGTGTTTCAAACCCACCCAGGTGGGGGCTTTGACCTTCCCACACTTCCTAATGTGGAGGCTTTGTCCCCCACACCCCCACACCCTCCTTACTATATATACTGACTCCAAGATTGCACTACAGTTGAGAAAAAGGGTTTGAAACAATTCTGTGTATAAGACAGGGAAATATTGGACAACTAGTTACTTACCCTGTCAATGAATTGAAAGTTTGGTGACTGGACTTTTGCTGTTTGTTGTTCACTGTTCAGCTGTTCAATGGTTAACTCATTCGACGTTTGAACATAGAGGCATGAATTTCAAGCAGCATCAAATTACTGAATTCAGTTTAACACACTGCTATAGGGTATACTAGTTTGAATGACTGATTTTATTGCGCACTGTATTAATTTTAGCACTGTTGCATGATGGCCTATGATATACAGCAAGGATATTTAGATAATAATAATACTGCTGTGGGATGCTATGTATTGCGTGCCTAGTTTTATAGCGCATTGACCTATATTAGAAATAACAGTAACAACAAAGGTGCATCATCATTGTTGATGCGAGAGGAAACATACTACATACCTTCCTGCCACAGGTGGACAAGGCAAATTGTTTTGTTTGTGTTTTAACTATGAATTATATACCCCACTTTCTCAAAAGCATATATGTTTTGCATTCCAACAGCTTTAGTACATACTAAAGATGGAAAGGCACAATAGGTGGAACTTGAAATCAGAATCACCACGATTTTCTCTCTTGATAACATTGCATTGCTTTTTTATTTTTATCAGTTCAGGGGGATATGTTGCTTCTATATAGTCATTTTAAAATGCTATCTCACTTCCCCATCACTAAGAAGAGCAAAACAAAATTATTCAGCTTTACTTGATAAAATCTGTTTAAGTCATCTGACTTAAAATATATTGAGCACTATTTTCACTATTACTGTATACTGTGCAAATCCAAGAAAGGAAATAAACTGTATTAATGGCTTTTATGTTCCTATGAGCAGATAAAAAAATGCAACTTCAAGTAAGATGTTCTTCCCTTTATGAATTATGCACAAAACACCTTACCTGATACTCTTTTACTTTAGCTGTGTGTAACTAATTGAAACAGCTAAACTGAGTAAAATCTGTTTCCCTAACTATATGTCACAGTTCCATATATTTATAGGTTCATAGGTGTATACCAGCCTAGTGACCCCTAAGTCCTTTATAAACCTAGCCATGCAACCCAAATTTGTCCTACAAGTTAAAAGTTTTGGATGTTGATATAGGGGTGATTGATGTTTATGACATGATTTACTGACTGCCTCTGTCCATCAGAGACATAGGCACCACAACAGGGGTAAGTTTTCAATTTCCCATCCAATGGTCCAACTTACACTTAAATAGGGTTAGGGAGGGATTTAGTTTCACATGGATGGAGAGACTATTCTGGAGAATAGGTATTCTTTGAGATATATATCTGCCTCTTCAACATGTCCTATTTATGTTGCAAGCAAAATGTAGGTCTTTAGATCCAGCAGTTCTGATGCTCTTTGTTTTGCACATATGCCACAGTTCATCAGAGTGGGGTCCAGGGATGTCTTGTATGCTAAACATAGACTGCCTCTCAGTAGTCTGTAGGAGACTGAGTATAGAGATAGAGCTTGGAGGTAATTTGAATATGACATTGTGTTTATGCCCTATATACCTTTTGTAAGGAACCTTTGCAGATGTTCCAGATGCTGCATCTCTCTGTTTAGGTGCATACCAAAGTGGACATTATACTCAATGATGGGTCCTTTGAGAGCCAAGTATAGTGCTACAATGGCATCCATGGACCTGTATGACATGCCCTTAATTATAAGTTGAGCATAATAGAAGGATTTCTTTACTACCTTGGGCACATGCTGGCAAAAGGTTAGGTTACTGTCTACATGTGTTCCCAGATCCCTGACTAATGGTTCTACTCTTAAGGGTGTTTTAAAGAGGACATAGTTTCCTGGATGGCTGACTTCTCAAAAGGTACTATAATTAAATTATTGGTATTGAGTTTTAAGCTGTGACTTTGACACTAGTCATTTGTCTGTGTTAAACCATCTTGTATAAGATGCTTGCATCTTGGGAGGATTCTATGACTATTCCTAGTTTGTAATCATCTGCAAACTTGGTCAGCCAGAGTCCTTTAACATTGGCTTGGACTTTTGAGAAGTAGAAGCCAGAAGCCCTGAGGGACACCACTGGTGACCTATCTCTTTGTAGAAGTGGTCTCACCAATCCTAACTTTCTGAGTCCTATCTGTGAGCCAGTTGGCTATCCAGCATGCTATATAGGGCTTTATGCCTAATTCTGTAAGTTTAAAAATGACCTGAGTAGTGTATTGTATCAAATGCCTTAGCCAAGTCAAGGTAGGCAGTATGTATCCCCATCCACTGCCTCAGTGACCTTTGCAAAGAAGTCCACCAGGTTCAGTATGCATGACCTTCCTTTGACAAAGCCAAACTGGGATGGATCCAGTGTCAGAAGATCTCCTATGTTATCGCTGATCTTTTCCATGATAATACTTTCCATGGCATTGCAAATAAGACTAGACAGACTAATGGACTTGTAGTTTCAGGATCTGTTGATGGCCTGTTCTTATGAATATGGATGACCATTGCAGTCCTCCATTCAAATGGCAAGAAGCCTGTTTTGAGACTATAGCTAAATAGTAACTCCAGTGGCCTTAATAAGACATATTTTAAACTAATCAGGAGATATCCTGAGACATTATCAGAGCCCACTGAGGATGTGTTCTTGACCTTAAATAGTGCAGCCAGGACATGCTGTCTATTTTATTTGGAGGAGCTATGTTTGAAGGCATTTCTTGAGGTGTGGTTGGGGATGAGTTGGGATTAAAGTGGGAACTATATTTGTCAGCCAGTGGATTTGCTATATCGTCTGGTTCAGTGAATGTGGCATCATTGACAGCCAGTTCAGTGTGCTGTCTTGAAGGTTTTTGACATAGCTGAACAAGGCCTTATGATCGTCTTTTTCCTGGGAGGCTATCTTGACCTCAAAATTGGATTCATTGGACTTAATTAGCCCTCTTAGTTGCCTGTTTAATTTGATGAGTGAGTTCTTATCTTTGTGGGAGTTACTCTTCCTGATTTTAGCCATGATGTTTTTCTTTTTGTTGTATAACTTGTTTAATTTGGGATGCCTCAAGGGTGGTTTGATTTTGGAGCTAATTTTTGGCTTACTTCTGCTAGGTACAGTAGCCTGTATACAGTTATTGACATGGTTGTACAAAGTTTCTGTGAACAATTCTGCATAGTCTGCTGTTGTTCTCTGGGTTTAAAGGGGAATTAATGAAAGGTAGTTTTGCTTGGAATAGTTCCTAACTGTTAATGGGGTTACTGAGTTGATTTTGATTTCAAAAGAGATAGTTTTAGGGTTGGATTTTGCCAGGGAGGACATGACATTTGGGAGGGGGGGGCAGTGTTCTTCCATATTTGTTAGTATGTGGTCCAGTATTTTGGAAACTAAAGTGGGCATATGCACTAACTGGTCAAGGGTGTTTGTATTTACTAAGTCCAGGAATCTCTATGCATTCAGATTTGAGGCTGTGTAGGATTCTCACTCTACAGATAGTAATTAAAGTCCCCCAGGTGTAAGGTGTTAGGTTAGATACTTAGCATCTCCAGTAGGTCTAAGTATGTGCTATGAGTTTTGTGAGGCATCAAGGGTGACCTATAGCTTACTAGGATATGGTATGGGATTTTATCTATAGTGACCTGCATGTTGAAAGACTCCAGCACATCATCCTGTTTAACCAGCCTAGAGGTGTGCTTGTTACTGATGTATTGTCTGATAGTCCCACCTTTAGTCCCTGTCAGTTCCTCTACTGGTCTGAAATGTGGAAGGCACTTAAACCTTGCACTGCTGAGGTATCCTCTGTGGCTATAAACCATGACTTGCCATGACTTGGTAACTGCACAGATGTCTGTATTCTCCCGGGACTTGGAGGGAGTGTAATATTTTTTGTTTAGGCTCCTGGGATTGAGCAGTAACATCTTGAGGTTCAATTGAGTTTATTTTGCTATGTTAGTAGGCTTTTCCATTTGGCATTGCCTAAAAATTCTATATGGGGTAGGATAAAGTTTTAGCCAAAATTCAAAGGCCTAGAGGGGACAGGTGCAGACCAATCTTGGCAGAGCAATGTGGTCTCTCAACCATGTCTGCCCATGCTGACAAATACTGAATCTCCTAAGAATTACACCAGGAACTCATTCAGTTGTTAGAATCAATCATCTTTTGTTCATATTGTGGCATCATACTTGGTGAAGGTTGTGAAGACTGGTAGAGAAGGTTGAGGGCTGCCAGCCTAGCCAGAAATATTTTATACATAATTCTATCATTTGTAAATATGAATGTGAATCACAGGCTTGTTGTCTTAAATGAAAAAAATGCTGTTACAAAAATGTGGCAACAGTGGTCTCTACTGACCCAGTAAAAGCATGTTGTGACCCTTTGATCTAAAGTCGGCTCCAATCCGGTGAGATGAAGGCTTCCAGCCTATTGTTTTAAGGCTAATGTTAATGACCAGAATTTACATGTGGAATGTCCTTTATTGCTCTAAGTGTAAAATAATGTAAAGGCAGTTTCTGTCAGCCTGGGAACACCAGGAAAGTGTGAAATGATGTAATGTTTTATCATAACTGCAGTTTCAATTTAAGCAGAGAGAACTAGAGATTATTAAGCATTTTTGTCTAGATCATCCAACTCAGCACTCTGCCTGTTGTCTTATGTAAGTTATCTTAGACTTGTGTTTTCTTTTAGCGATAGCTAGAATTAGAAAGTTTAGACTAAGTGTTTTTCTGTGATGTCAGAACTGTACTACTGAATTATTTTAAGTATTACTGTGCGATCTCTGAACTCCTGACTAGCACTGACTGTGTAGTAGAAAGTATTGTCTTGTGGTTTTAATTATTTATTATTAAATATTTTTAAACCTTTTAACTGTGGCTGGTTTGTGTAGATATAATCTATGCTCTCTAGAGTATATTGCATAATTATAGAGTTAAATGTACAAAGCCACTCTAATAGCTTTAGCAGTGGGCTATACTACCAAATGGATAATAATATTGCACAATAATAATTGGACACCCTTTTAAGGGCCTTTGAGTAGCTGATAAACATTAGCTGGGTGGTGGCAATAATTACTACCGTATAGTCTGGGTAAAAGGGGCACAGCTGGAGAACCTGTGCCAGCCTTCCCCAGAAGTTTATGTGTTGTTGTATAAACTCTTATCTCAAAGTGTGTGTGTGTGTCAGCTACTTGGGCAGGGACATGAAGCACTGGTTGGACAGAGTGGGTGCTGGAGATTTTAGCTTGCCCAGCTAGACTGAGATCTGGACCCTATAGCTGTGCCAGTGGGGAGTCTTATTGGGGACCTGGAGAGCAAGGGAGAGACCAACCCCAGACTGACTGTGATTTCTGTGTGCTCTTAAGGGGCATTGCACTTTACTGTGTGTATTTGTTTCTTTCTTCATAAATATGGTGTTACAGGTGAGGATTGAGGCTCCTTGATTGCTGGGCCAGGACATGGGCATCACAAAGGTAATATACTGCTCAATCCTAGGCTCATACCAGCCTGAGACACATAATCAGAGAGATCTATAATATCTACCTTCATATATTCTATGGAGGTACATCTCAGTTCATTTACACCTACATGAACTATGGCTGAATCCTACTGACACCTGTGGTGCAGTGACTTCAGTGCATGCATAATTTGGCAGATCCTGGCTCCAGATAGGCAACTAACCATTATCTTTTCCTTTTTAAGGCTGGTTAGAGGGGCATCAGTATGTCTTACAATGGAGCACCCTAGATTAAGAGTCCTGGGAAGTGTGTTTGCTTGTTTCGTGGGCTTTGTATTTGGGGCTCCACTGAATGTGGCTGTTTGTGTAATGTTAGGTGTTTCTTTAGTTGAGTGGTTTTGGGTTTGCAGAAGATAATCTTTGCTGAAGGGTAGACTGGGAGGTCTTTATTGTTTAAGAAAATTGTATTTAAGTGCTCAGCATACATTGGTCTCTGTTTGTGTTGAGTGATATCTATGGCAGGTGATGTGTGTGTTGTTTTGACAAATGCTTGTATGCAAGAGTTTAGCCTCCAGTGGCATTGTGTATGTACACCTCTTCAATACTGTATCTGTTACTTAAGGATTAAGTGGTTGCCAGTAAACATGAGACAATTTCTACACATTGTCTCCACATGCTTATATCCACCAAGCTGACTGCATAGAAGTTAGGAAATTGCATATCCATGTTGTCCGGTCCTCCTAATTGGTGAGCTACAAGGGTGTGGCACAAAGGAGTTAACAGAAAGTTATTAGGGGAGAATTTTTTGTGGGGGGTGGTTTAGAGGCAGTCTAGAATATAAAATACTAAATTCTACTATATTTGATAGTATTGACACTCAATAGATTCATAGGTTGGTACTAGGCTATCGACCCTACTGCCTATACAAGCCTAGCCATAACAATTCCCTGGCTATTTCTTCCCACAATATTTACTTCCCTGGACCCCTGTCTAGCTGCTCTAAACGTGTCAGTGTGCATGATATTTCCTCTGTACTTACTGATTTATAGAGTACTACTTTATGGGCAGTTCTATGGGCAAAATTTGCTTCTTGATGTTTGTATGTGTATAGGGCATCCAGGTACTGTAAACAGCAAGTATGCCAAATTTATACCAGAACTGAAAATACAGAAAACTGACCACTGAGCCCTCTTGCCAATAAATCACCTACACTTGAGCCCTTTTGTGTGTTGCCCAGCAAAGATAGACCAGAGAAACACCTACTACCACAAGATGAATAACCCAAGTCATCCTAGTGTAAAAACACAGTAAAACAGTTCCCAAAGTGCAATGCTACCACAAAACAAACTTAAATAAACATAAAGAAAGGCACAGGGAAAGGCAACAAAAGATTCAAGATTAACAACTGCAGTATACTTTAAACAACTTATAAAAGTGTGATTATTCAATAAAAGTACTTTGTTTTGTGGAAATGAGCCAAGAGCCGCTCAGTCGAGGCAAATTAATACAGGCATTATAAATAAGATAACCTGACTAACCCTTAAATTCAACTTTTAGTATAACCAGGCTACCATTACTTTTTTAA
>NC_056746.1:1040105054-1040140054 GCF_019279795.1 Protopterus annectens
TGAGATTGTAGCACAGTGCGGATCAGGAAATTTACCTTTTTTCTCACTGTAGTGCGATCTTGGAGTTGATATATATATATTATTTGGTGTGTGGGTGTGGGGGGTGTGGGGGGACTTGCCCCCAATGCAAAAATGTAAAAAAAAAGGTAGATATCTGTATTTTTTTTTTTTTTGGTGTTTGAGTTTTCAGAAACTTGATTAGATGGTCTCGACTGTATGAATTTTGAGTTTCTGAAAACTCGATCATCTGACATATACCCTAGTGTGGTACTATGTACCATTCCTCATCTGTATAACTTTTCAGTACAGCTTTCTGTTACTGTTGTTTTTCTTTCGGCTTTTGACGGTTAGGGGTTGCCACAGCAGAACTCCGGTCCGCTAATGATTGGCAGTAAAATTTTATGGTGCCGAGGTGCCAGCTCAATGCCTAACCTTCAACGAAGGCATGCCCATTCATGCATGCCTTTCAAATGCTACTCGACCATGGGGAGGACATGCAGACTCCACACAGAAGGTGCTCCAGCCGAGAATCAAATGGAAGAACCTCTTGCTGTGAGGCGATAACACTACTGCTTTCTGTTACTGTGATAATGGCATATACAATTTTACCATGCTAGCATTATTATTGCATCTACACAACTCAGTGCATCATTTTTTTAAATTTCCTCTATATTCTTGTATATAAGACACATGAATACATTTCCAACATTCATTTATTAGAAGGAAAATGTAAGACACTGTAAGCCTATTGAATTAGACAAACCAAAAGTACTCAGTTTTTTGCTATGCATAAGTTATATTTGTAGGGGATGTGAATTGGTCTTAGTACAGCTTTAGATTTCATATAAACAACTTAATCACTAAAAGCACAATGTTGACTGGCTAAAGTAGCTTTTCTCATGCTGCATTTGCTTGAATGCTGCAATGTCAGTTTTATTATTTTTTTTTAGTTTTAAATTATGACAAAGGGTGATGTTTACTGGATAAAGCAGCCTGTCTCAAGCTGCATTTACTTGAATTCTGCAATGTCAATTTTATTTTATTTTTTTAGATTTTAATTATGACATGGTACAATTTGGACATTTTCTCATGGCATAGTAACCTTAAGGTGTGCTGTTTTTATGTAGAAAAGAGGTTTCAATGCATATCACCCCTCTGCCTTTATGTATAATGTGGGTGCTCAGTCCCCCTGTTTAAATACATTTTTTGGATAAGATTGTTTTGACTTTAATTTTTTCATCTGTATGTACCTGTTGCAAAATAAACAGGTATATTGTTTTACAGTGGGCAGCCTATAATGTGTCACAAACATGAGACATGATTTGAAATAAGGGCAGCATTGTTAAAATCTACACTATAATTTCAGAAATTTTACTGTAGGTTGCATTAACTAATAAGATTAATAGTTCCATTCCTGTCATGAACAGCTAAGTATGGGGAACATAATTTATGCTGAAATATTGAAAGAAATGGAAACATACAAAATGATGTTAAAATTTCCTCACAAAAAGATGTGGAAGCCAATAAATTTAACAAATTTGAAACTGTAGAAGGAAACATTTTGAAGGGAAAACGCAACAACAGTGTTTATATTCTCTAGCAATATAAACAAAAGATGGAGAAATATATACTGAGAAGCAGATAGGGTTTATTACCCGAGGGACTAAAAATATATATATTTTTTCATACAGTGATGTCCTTGTTTTTAATGATCATTCTTTGACCTGTTCCAGACATTACTTGGGTCACAAAAGCAAGAGTAAATGCAGTATATGTGGTCAGTTTAGAGTACCCAGTCTATCAGCATGTTTTTGGGATGTGAAAAAAAATAATAGTGCCCCAAAAATCCAGCACAGGCATAACATACAACTCCACAATGATGATAACCTAAGGCCTGGACTGAATTCCTGTCCCTGACATTGCAGACAAGGATCTTAACAACAGAGTCACTATGCCTGTAAAGCTGTGGAGTAGTAGAAAATTCTTAGCAAATTAATTATGAGACGCCCCCCCCCCCTTGCCATGTGATAGCAACTGCTTTGCAAGTGGATTAGATAGGTCATTCGGATTTCTTATTTTTTTCAGTGAACATGAACTCTCCCAAAGGCAAGACAAAAACATATGGCAGCATTGAGCTACATGTATTGTTCCTCACCCTAAAATCTTTGAAGGGTAGTTGAGGCCAAAGTCTTTCCTAATTTATTTGGACAGCAGAGTGATGATATGATATGGTATGTAAATAATAAGGCAGTGTGCACTTCTTTTCCCCCTATGCAGACAGACAAGGCAGATCTGACAGTGAGCCATAGACTTGGACATCAGTCTAGCAGTCATTCACATCCCCAGAGAAGTGAGCACACTGACAGATTCCCACAGATGTAGCTGAAGCCCTCTCCTAGAGCTACATTAAATATTCTTGTCTGAACAAAGTCTTTTATAAATGTGTACCTAAGAGATCTAAATTTTCTCCCCACAGAGGATTGTAGTGTTTCTCTCTGTTATTTTTTACTCTGAATTATAAGAGGTGTTGATGGATATATTCTCTGTGTTGTGGCAAAGAAAACAATTCTTATTCACTTTTTACTCTGATTGCATGTCTCCTTGAAAATTTCAGAGAAGGTAAGACAAAACCCATCCTTTTTGCTCTGTGGTATGTTGAGAAGGAAGCAAGTTAAAGTGCTTGGCATTGCAGGAAACTATCTCAGTACAAACTAAGCAGTTCACCTTGGTTGAGGTGATATTGGCTCCATCTGGGGCCTAGTGGTCATTGAGATCCTTAGCTTTTGTAGAATACCTCACCTAAACCTTCTGAGGTGATTGTAACCATCATGAAACATTTTGCTGACCACAGATACTCTCAACATAGAAGAGTTCAAAAGCTGCTCAGAGAGATGTGTCATGTTGTTTCTTTTGGATTCTTACACAAGATCTTGCTCTATCTCAGACATTTTAAGAATATGGCCACCATATGGATCTTTAATATTCCATAGTCATAGTGCAGGCCACTGATGTTTCTTTCAATCGTTGCTATGGTCTAATATCTGCTGGTTGAGCAGACCATTAAAGGTATTTTGCATCTCATTCCTCTTTTGGAAAATGTTTTTTCTCCTTGAGGCTTGAATTTTATATATTTCAGGTTTCCTCAGGCTCAATGTGCACTTGTGGGTTCACTGTCTCTGAAATTTACATCCTCAAAAACATTGTTCTTAGTGGTATCATCTCTGCTCACAGGCTTGGGTTATTATATAAGGAACCATATTTAGCCTTTCACTATGATCGGGTGTCCCTAAGGACTAACCTACATTTCTTTCGTAGTAGTTTAAAACAGGCTTTAAACAAGTCCAGTCACCTCACTGTTTTTCCCATGGACAGGAACCAGAGGAAAAAAAGGAGGCTTTACAACCTGAATAGTCACCACTTGATCAGGTTGCACTCAAGGTGAATACATGAGTTCTGGAAGTCAGAAGAGGTCTTTGTCTCCTTCGTTTCAGGAATGGATGATCAGGAAAGCATACCTTCTGTAAATGGATTGCACACTGCATGTTTTTTCCTTTAGGCAGTTAACTACCTGTTGGAAATGTTATTATTCCTGTGCTCACTGCTAAAATGTTTCCATTACAGACATTTGTGTCATGGCCCTTGGCTGTCATTTCAATAACTTCATCAAGGATTGTTGCTTTGATTGTGATTCTTTGAGTTATATGCCCACTTGCATACTTCATTTTTACAAGAGCTGATCTTATGGGTTTTAGTCCTTTGGCCAGTTTCTGATTCTGACGTCAAAGAAGGTTCTGTGGTACTGCTTGGTATTCCTTTCTGCAGCCTGCTGACTAAAGAGGGATCCTGGTATCAGATAAAACAATGCATTTGACAAACTATTTGACCTTCAGAAAGTTCTTTTCACTGTTATTGCCCTTTTTTTTATGAACAACCTCCTCTGTGTTACGGCTGCTGATGGAGTTTGTTTTAAGTCAGGCCCTTTCTGGTTTTGCTTGCACAGTGAATGTTTGTGAATAAGTTGGACAGAGTCTGGAGCTGCTTTTCTAGTAGAGCACATGTCATTATAACATGCATTAGCAGAAGACACCATTATACCTCTCAACCTCTTAATGCTAGAAATCTGGACAAAGCCTGACAAAATGGGGAGAAAATAGGGACAGATTTTAAATATTGCTTTTATAAACCTATAAAGTTGCTAGAAAAGAAGGGTCTGTGTTAACATGCATTTTTTCTGAAGGATTTGAAGTGTGAAGCCCAAATGTATGTCATAATTTAGTAACTTCAATCACTAGATCATCACAGTGATTTGTCAGAAAAATCACAAATTTTGTGAGGAGCAGATGAAAAATATGAGGCAAAAATCTGGACATTCTGCAAAAATCTTCAGCGGTATGGACCCCACATCTCTGACTGTGGGAGTGGAATAGAAAAAAATTGCTGAAGTGGGGAAGAAGTGTAGTAAGGGTGTGGTAAATAGAGAGATCCCCAGCACAAGATGCTAGGGGGCACAATCAGGAAGTGCAGTTATTGCATTCTTTTTGGTAGAGAGGTGCACTTCAGTAGCGATCCAGCTTGGAGTACTAGACTAAGGGAACAAACTTTTTTATAGGTTCATAGGTATATACTAGGCTAATGAAAAACAGGGCTTTTATAAGCCTAGTCTTGTAATCCAACCCATTGTTATGCTGTGTATCATGGATATTTATTAGGAGGGGGTATGTGAGTTAAGAAGTTTCTAGAAGTTATGTGGAGGCGTATGTTAGATTGGGTATTACTGTCTGTCTCTGTCTGTCAGAGACATGGGGCCCAGACCTGGGATGAATTTCTGATATCCCATCCATTGCTCAAGGTTACACTTAAATAGGGTTAGGGATGTACTCTGCTTCATATGGATGGGGAGGCTGTTCCAGAACATGGGATCCCCTGAGACACATATCTGTCTTGTCGATGTCTTATTCATGCCACAAGCAAAATTGAAATCCTTGGCTCTAGTAGTTCTAATGCTATTCATTTTGTGGATGTGCAAAGGTCCATCTGACCTGGTTCATAGGATGCCTTGTATTCCAGGCATAGATTGCCTCTCAGTAACCTGTAGGAGACAGAGCATAGAGACAGGGCTTTAAGGTGATCTGTATAGAACAATGGATTTATATCCTGGATTCTCCTGTTAAGGAACCTTTGTGGATATTCCAACTGTTGCATATGTTTGGCCAGGTACATGCAGAAGGGGGCATTATACTCAATGATGGGTCTGATAAGGACCGAATAACGTGGCACTATGACTTTCTTTGACCTGGATACCATGCCCTTTCTTATAAGCTGGGCAACATAGAATGACTTTTTTTACTACCTTGCCCACATGTTGGTCAAAGATCAGACTACTATCTACGTATGTTCCTAGATCCCTGACTACTGGGTTAGCTCTTAGGGGTGTCTTAGTTATGGTGGAATTAGTCTGGTTGGCAGTTTTCCCTAAGGCACTAAAATGCATTTCTTGGCATTGAGTTTTAATCCATGACTTTGGTACCAGTCATATGTCTGTGTTATACCTACTTGTGAAATGTTTGTGTCAAAGAGGTATATATGATAGCTCACAATTTGCAGTCATCTGTGAATCTGGTTAGGCAAAGACCCTTGGCATTAGCCTTTACCTGCAAGAAGTATATGCCAAATAGGAGAAGTACCAGAATGGAGCCCTGAAGTACTCCACTGGTCATTGATTTATTAGTAGAGGTGGTCTCACCAATCCTGATTTCTGGGCTCCTGTCTGTGAGCTAACTTGCAATCCAGGTTTATGCCCAGTTTGTTGAGTTTGTTAACTACACCTAAGTGGGGTATAGTATTTAATGCCTTAGCCAGGTCCAGATAGGTGGCATGCACCATGTTCCCCTTATCCATTGCCTTAGTGATCTCCTCTGTCCAGAAGGTTTAGTAGGCGTGATCTTCCCTTGACAAAAACAAAATGGGTTGGGTTCAGTGTCTGAAGATTGCCTATGTCTTTGTTGATCATTCCCATGATTTTTTCTTGCACTTCAGCTGAAGAGCTGAGGGAGCAGGGCATCAAATTAGGGACCGACACTGGGTGCTGAGGTGGGGGTTGTATCTTAATCCACTGAGTAAGACTGCTTACCATGAAGATGACATGGAAATTACATATTTGTCATTTATGGATAAATGACTCTCAACAGGGGCATAACCCACTGCTGCAGAACATTTGAATGGTGTCTCTGGGCATGATGGATTAACTTTAGCAAATCACTGTCTAGGGCAGTACAAACGATTCTTTTGGCTTATTCTGGCTGGGCTTAACTTCAAATACAGTGAGCTGCATTTTGTTTTCTTTTCTGGATCCAGGGTCTTTTGTAAGTTGTTCGGCATACTGGAGGAGACAATAAAGGAAACATTCTTGCATTGCCTTACCTGGCTGCTATTGATGTCATCAAGGTACTCCATGGTAGCAGCCCCTGCTTGCTTCATTCTATAGCTAAATGCCATAAAGATAACCATAAACTGGGAAGTGTTAAGCCAGACTGTGGCTGCAGTCCTCACTTCTTGTCTGCCAGCCTGATTAAAGAATTTTTAGTAGACAGTGGCTGCACTGTTATTAATCCCCACAGATCTGATAATGGAAATTCGACATACACATAGCACAAACCATCACGAAAGTTAACAAAAAACTTGGACTCCTCTACAGGAACAAACACTCTATCACTAAACATACCAAAGCTACCATTGCAAGGACCCATCTTTTATCCATCCTCCTATATGCCTCTCCCATCTTGACTAATCTCCGTCAAACCGATCAAAATAAAATGGAATCTTGCTATAACAAGATTGCCAAGTTTGCAAATGAACCCTCACATAGGTCTCACCACTGTCTATCCCTTAAACAGCTCAATCAACTCTCTATAGCACACAAACTGTACTACTTTCCTGAGAAAACCCCAGCACTTCAGCACCTAATTCAGCCCCACATTCCCTCTAGAGCCTTAAGATCTAGTAACCAGAACCTCATAACTGTCATCAAACATAAAAGTGAATATGGTAAATCCTTCTTTGCCAGCACCATTCCCAAAAACTGGAATGCACTACCAAGCCATATGACCTCTACTACCTCCCCTTTTCATTTCCTGAAAACCTACTATCTAAATGACTGGCTATGGTCATGTCAATCCCCAGGCTGATCCATACCAAAGGATTGGTTCAGAGCTTCAGCTATGTAGAAACAGCTTTCTCATGAAAGCTTGTTAACTCGTTGATATTTACCTTGCTGTAATTATAACTGTAAAAAAAAAAAATGTTGTTTTAATTTATTCTGTACCTTAATGATTCTCACTGTAATGAGCTGTAATCTCTGCCATATTGTAGGAATGCTATATGCAGGATTTGTTAGCTCTCTCTCTCTCTCATGTATTGTATTGTTTTGTGTTATTTGTGAAGCTTTTCTCCCCGGGCCTCTGCTGAAAATGGACCTGTGTTTAGTCAGACTTTCCCAGTAAACAAATGTAAAATAAAAATAAATAATAAAAATAAATACATAAAATAAAATAATTTGCTGTTTCAATTCATAGGTTCCTTGGTAAGTACAGAGTTAGCTCCCTTGGTGGGTGATTTTAAGTCTAGCCAATTTCATTTTCAGAGGTGAGACTCAAACCCTGTAACCTGTGTCTGTAAAGTTAACACCTTAACCCATTATATAAACCCACAACAGTTAAATGCTTATTACTGGTGTCCACCAGTCTCAGTATGGAATTGTCCTTCCTGGAACAGTAGCAATCACAGTCCCATGTGATAGATGTCTCTTTGGGAGTTTGAAGAGTTCATCTACACTCCTGCCTTGTACTACAAAAAATTATCTAACCTCCTTGAGCTTAAAACAGTGTACTTAAAAAAAGACCATGCACTTCACACCCTCAAAGTTCTGGAAAGGGAATTAAGAATAGACCCCTTCTACTTTGATCAGACACCCAGAGCATGGTGTGGTACACAAACAAGCAGGGCATGCTGCATTTGTACCCTTAGCATAGAGAGTCATTGCATGCCAGATAGTAGCCCATAGGGTGTGGTTTCTGTCTTAAACCTTTTCACATCCCTGGAAAATGACTCAATTATGTGAGCTTCCTCAAATGAAATTCCACTCTGTCTCCTGGCTTTGAAGAACAGAAAATGGGATTACTGGGATTACTGAAAGACTTATCCATTTGCCACATTGGGAACAGGAAGCCTTAGTTTAGTCCAGCAGTGCAGTGGGGTGTATTTTGTCGAACATATTTCTTTCTTCTATTTCTGAGAAGATTCCTGTATTCCTTTTCGCCTTTCTTCTTTGATTTTGTAGCTCCTAGTAAGACTTAAAGAAGAAAGACCAGAATTTAGCCTCACTAATCTGCGACAGAAGAGAAGGGCATGGTTTCAGCCTTTTATTTCATTCAGTCATTAATCACTGAGTGTCTCCTGCAATTTGAGGAGTCTTCATCCCCTTTAGTTGGAATGATGTCTTATTTCACCTCTGGGCATGACTTCTACATTAGAAACTCATTTACTGATAATCTTCCCAGTTAAAATTATGAGGTGATTGAAGCTTTCAGATGGATTTTCACATATAAACATGGCACGCTCTATATGACAAGCTCTACTAAGAGGAATGCTCTCCATCTGGATAGACTGGTATTATATATCAGCTCAGAAGTTTATTCTGACCTTGTCCACATATTTCTAAGCGACATTGTATTTGGAGACCTCCTCATACATTTTAATATAGAGCTGCATTATACTGTGAATCCTATGAGGCAGGCTCTAACTGCATCACAATTAGAATTGTAATGGTTAAGAATGCTGTGCTGTGTGCATTTTATGGAATATAACATTTAGAAGTAAGGGTTTTTGTAGGTAACATATTAGAACAGCTTTCACCCAAGGAGGAGAAGCTCAGTGATCCATTTGCTGCTTCAGAAATAAAAATGTATTATAATGCATTTAGATAGAATGGGCCTTTGCTGTACATATAATTTTAGCTACCACGGTAGACATGCTCCAGATTTTCTATTCAAAGAACACAGGGCAAATAGCAAAAGAATCACTTACCAGTAAACATTTTCTGCACTTAATAATCAATTCCAGAAAACTACAGGAATTTAAGAGAAATATGAGTAGACTTCAAGGAAGAACATAAGAATTATCTCAAGAAATATTATCAACATGAAAGTCAAGTAAGAAGTAAAAGTAAAAAAAAAATGCTATAGACTTAATAAATATAAGTGAAAGATCACAATTAATATAATGTTATTTACTAAAGCTGTAACTATGATACCCCTAAAGTAAAGGACATATGTGTACAATCATCACTGGATAAATACATATATGAGCTGAGCTGCCGTAACACAGCTGAAGGTATTGACAGAAAAGTAAAACAGCTGCTGTATAAAAATTAAACATAATGAGAGTTAAAACATGCAAAACATATGTTGTGGAAATTGTTTATAATAGAAATAAAAAAACAGCATGTTTGTAGTATTATGAATACCAGAACCACTGAAACAAGAAATGCGAAATCCATCAGCAACAGGCATTAAAGACAATTAAAACTTTAGTGGCTCCAAACTGAATAAGCAAACTAACATTACATACCTGTTTGTTTGTTGTTTGTTTGTCAAGTAGATGACTGTGAAGGTATGCTATAAGGAGATAAGCTGGCTTAAGGTAAAATGGTATCCTGGACATCCTCATTTAATTATACCTACACTGATGGTTCTCTGGAAAACTTAATATGTTTTCCTTGCCTACAATGTTGAACTGTTCCACTGTGCTTCTCAGCAGCATCACTGTTAATATTCTATAGTTAGCATTCACCCCAATATTCTATAGTTGGCATTCACCCCAATATTCTATAGTTAGCATTCACCCCAATATTCTATAGTTGGCATTCACCCCTCTTCTCTTGCTAATTACCCTTTCCCTTCATGAATTATATTCTCCTGCCTTGCCCCTTAGTGTTCACTTTTCTTAAATATGCTTACATTCTGTACCATGTTTTAATCTGATGCAAGTGTAACTATTTCTCATACATCCATGTGTCTCTTATCTCTAAGGATAACCAGAATTAGCTTCTTTAACCTCATTGTTTCTGTTTCCCTGTGCTTTCTATCTTAGTCATGTACCATATATGTTATCTTTCTTATCTGACTGCATGCTTTTCTTTTTCAAACCTCCCTTTGGTGACTGTAAGTAACTAGTGTATGTCAAAATACCCCAAACAGCATTATTATTTATAGATCAGATCCGGCTTCTGCAACAATTAAAAACTTCTACAGCAGTATCTTTCCCATCTTAATAACTGTGCAAATCATGACTCTTATTCTCCAGACAATGATATTTGGAATCCAGAAAAAGCTAATCTGTATATCAAAAATGGGGAATTCTAAATTAGTTCTATCAATGCTGCTAGGTACTTAGCTTAAAATATTTCTTGATATTTTACTTGATATGTTCACTTATTTGTTTTTTTTTTCATATTTATCTCTTTTTGTTTTGTTGTCTGTTTTTACAGCTTTTTTATTTACAGCGCTCGAGAAAAAATTATTTAGATAAACATGACAAAACTGACACAAGTAAAACTTAACACATTACTGTTATGAACCTGGAAATGCTCTCATTTCTTAACCCCAGAAGGAAAAGCACCAGTTGCAGAAGGAGTTGCACTGGTACTTGAGTACAGCTTCTCTCTTATTGTTGTTACCAACCAGGAAAAAAACATCTTTCTTACAGATAACAAAATATGCCACTGCACAACTCTTGTTCTGCATCAAGAACATTACTACCAGATTTTAACAAAAGCCAAATAGCTTTGTATCCAGCTGACAGCAGACCAGATTCCAGGCTCACTTATTTATAAACTGCTTAAATTACATCCTTTTCCCTCTTTCATAGGTAAGCTCTCAAATCAGCACTTCTGATACAGTTTTAGATTACTCCCTTAAAATGTTTAATTGTTCTGTGCCCCTCATAACAAACTTGCTTGCACTGATAATAGTTGTTCATTTGCAGCACCCAAACCTTATAAATCACTTCCTATCTCCTTGAAAATAAATGAGATATTCACCCTTTCCAAGCAAACCGAAAAGGTATCTCTGCAAAACCGTCAAACTTAAATACTTCCAGGATGATATACTCCCATAACTTCCATTTCCTCTACTCTTAAATTCAGCTTAATGGCAGTAATCATGCAGATGTAAACTTTAAACTCTACTAGCAACCCTAATATTCTCATTTCCCCGTAAAAAAGATTATGATATCAGGATTTGTTTCCGTTTCTTTCTTTTCCAGGTATACAACATAAGTATCCCAAAAATGTAAGCTTTTAACATATACTGCAGAATTTCTCATGTCTAAGTTGTCTTAAAGTCTTTCGGCTTTTCTCGGTTAGGGGTCGCCACAACGGAACTCCAGTCCACTCATGACTGGCAGTTGATTTTACAGTGCCGAGTTGCCAGTCCAATGCCCAACCTTCAACGAAGGCACGCCCATTCGTGCTCGCACCTACCTATATATGTTCTCTTTCTTAAATGGGCAGAGAGTATTAAGTGGATTGCCACACTGCACCTCTGTGTTATACACTGTACATACCTGTATTACCCTTTGTGATTTTGATCCTGTCTTTGAAATATTTTATGTTGTTAGTTACTGCTATGCAGTGTGGCTTACATTGTGTTATATGTTTTCTGAGAATATACTCCTGTGATAAGTCTAAAAAAGTTCCAAGAGAATCAGTGTTCAAGCCTGGTTATCAAACAAACAAACAAACAAACAAATACGTGAACAAACAGATGATAGCTAGGCAATCCATAGCCTGTTATTACATGGACTATGTGTTAACATCTGCTTTTTTAATGCTCTTTCCATTTGAGAAGACAATGTGGAAATGAGCTGACACTTGAGCAGCTGGGGTGTTTTTATCTTTTAGTTATATATGTATATATTTTTAAGGGTCTATATTAGAACATCGAAGTTTCAAAACTTCGAATGTTCTAATTATCTACAAACAAACAAACAGCAATCCACACACATACACCTAAAATCTTACACCTAACCCTACACTAAACTATACACACACCACTAACTATCCACTTACCTTAACCCAAACCCTAACCTGAAGGTCCGTCATACACCTAAAATCTTACACCTAACCCTACACTAAACTATACACACACCACTAACTATCCACTTACCTTAACCCAAACCCTAACCTGAAGGTCCGTCACTATCGCACACTCACCTCACCCATGCCCTAACCCTAACTCACCTACCCCACTCTAACCCCCATGTTTACACAATCACAAACTTACCTGACCTGTGCCCTAACCTTAACTCACCTAACCCGACCTACCCCTTACGTCTACACAATCGCACACATACCTAACCCGCACCCTATCCCTAACTCACCTAACCCAGCCTAACCCTCACATCCACACAACTGCACACATACCTAACCCACACCCTAACCCTAACTAACCTAACCCGTACTCAATCGCACACTTACCTGAACCCGACCCGTAACTTTCCACCACAGCACTGAAAATACCAAAGCAACAGAAACGGACAACCAAATTCTTTCCCTAGGAAATATTTTGGTTTTCTGTTGCTTCGATATTTTCAGCTTTCGCTGAATAGGGGTTGATATTAGAACATTCAAAGTTTTGAAACTTCAACTGTTCTAATATAGACCCTTTTTTAAATAATACAAGCAGGAAACAAAGTAGTCTAAGTGTGCGGCATGTGGTACCAATGTTTTCCACAGGACGTATGCAGTATGTGGTACCAATGTTTTCCACAGGACGTGTGCAGTATGTGGTACCAATGTTTTCCACAGGACGTGTGCAGTATGTGGTACCAATGTTTTCCACAGGACGTGTGCAGTATGTGGTACCAATGTTTTCCACAGGACGTGTGCAGTATGTGGTACCAATGTTTTCCACAGGACGTGTGCAGTATGTGGTACCAATGTCTTCCACAGGACGTGTGCAGTATGTGGTACCAATGTCTTCCACAGGACGTGTAGAGTATGTGGTACCAATGTCTTCCACAGGACTAGATATTTCCTTAATTTCCTTCCAATCACAGGCAGGAGTTAATGGATAAAAACAGTTATAAGACATCAGATAATTAAGTCTGGGTCAGCAGTATATATTTGTGCATTCCTTTAAAGTGCTGTATACTGAGCAGACAACACACTAAGAGTAACAGGTTGAAGGGTGATTCATCAGATGTCAGAAGTAACCTGTGAAGACCGATAGTAAGCTAAACATATACTGCTTTCTGTATTTTCAGCTCTATTTACACCCGTTTGTGTTTTGACTCATGGCCAGCCCTAATGTCAGTACAGTGCTGCTAGTTAGACAAGTAGCTTTGAATTAGAGCATAACACTTTGAAACTGACTAAGGGAACTTCCTGCCCAGAAAGCGCTGTCTAGGAAATGTGTAATAATATATACCTTGCAGACTGCGCTGAAGGGATGAACAACTGACAAAAAGGCTATGCAAAAGGAAAATGATATGTACTGCTTTCCATATGTGATAATGGCAGATTCCTCAGGTTTTACACAATGCACACCCTCTTCTTGTGTGTGCATTACTTAATAAACTGGACGCAGAGGGGTGGCATTAACCTTAAAATGAAAGACAGTAACAACAAGAGTTTGGAAACTACAGCTCTAAATCAGAATTTACTCAGATGAGAAGAATGTACAGTAGTCATGAACAGTAGTCATATGACAAGTTCTGACAAATGGACTTTCAGGATAGGAATGGACCATTTTTCTAATTGAATAATAATAGCACAAATAATAAAAATGCAGTGTTTTAATAGTAATATCGATCAATTTGTATTTCATGAAATATTCCTTTAATAATTTAAATATATCATAGAAGTTAGAAATATTTAACAAGTATATGTTGCATCAAGTATTTTGTTCAATATAAATGAATTCAACAAGTCTGGTGATATATTATACTAAACAGTGTGCTTGTGCCAGTTTGCTGCTGGCTGTGTATTACCCAGTAAATTAATCAAAGGAATTCCTGCAAGGATTAATTAAATGCAAACGTCTCGCAGCTGCATTTGATTCTACATGTCAGTTTACTCCATATAATTAACAAAATCATTGCCTTAAAAGGCTGACATTCCTGATGAGACAGTAGTCTTGACATCTTCTGTATATGCATCACTCAGAAGGCACATTCTCTAATTAAATTGTTTATAACCCTGTTATTTTTCCAACAGTGTTATCACTGCTTCATAAAGGTCTGTACTTGTGCCCCAAAAGCAAGACAAAAATTATAATAAAACAATAAATAGCACTGAATTAATCTGGGCCACAAAACAACTTCGAGTGTTTTAGATTTACAACCTGACATAAATATAAAAAAGAACTGAGGATTCTTAACAACCTCTGCCCTTAATAGAATTTGTATTAATGAGCACTGACAAAATAAAATGCTAGTGCTATTTCTGTGTTGTGCTGATTAACTTTTAAATAACAAAAAAAAATGAATTTAAATGAAAGTGCTGTAACCACCGAGCATTCCCAGAATGTTGTAATGGAGCAAGGGTTACTTTAGAGATGTTAGTAATCTTTTATTTCCTGTGATTTATTTATTTATTTTGGCATAAATTTAGTACAGTAAGCAAGGACATGTCTTCCATATAATTCTAAAGCACAGAAAGGCATCGTAATGAAATGAAACACTGCAGATGAAAGAAAGACAGTGAGCACATGCAACAAAACAGAAATAGTGATTTCAAAATGTAAAGCACTTTTAAGCAAATAGTCTTTTTTTTGTTTCTGCACATTGGATCTTTTAAAGTTCACTGGATGATTGTGTAACTATGTCTCTTGTTTTGAATGCATGCTGACTTGCACGGCACCCACAGCACAGAGGAAATGCAAAGTAAAGGTTTTCAGGGGTTAGACTGTATTATTTTATAGAAGTTCCAGTAGAACGACAGAGAAGATTGCCTAGGCTTAGGCTTTAAACAGTTGTACTGTTCCAGATTTATATGACATAGGACTTCTTTGTGCCAGGTTTCTAGGGGAGACATTTTAAGTTCATGCGCAGCTGTATAACAATAAGTATATGTTCACATTTGTCTCCCTGCATATGTTTTCTAATAGTAACTACCTATGTTTTAGTCTGTGCTATGGTATGGGCCTGCTGCAGTGGTAAGCTGTCAGAAGATATGGCCACATGAAGGTAACATCAGGATCCCACATTTACTGGACTAGCTCCTGTAGGCTATGTATTCAGCTTTTGTAATGATAATGTTGAAATTGCAGTCTGTGCAGAAGAGTCACTTGGTGGGGACTAACGGATGTCTCCCCGCAAAGCACACACACACAAATATCCTTAAAACTCTTGGATCATTTCTTTGAGATTAAAAAAAGATATAAAAAAAGAAGGATATCCAAAATTGAATTGTGCTATATAAAACCATACACACTTTGTCCAAACTGAGCTTTATGAAATTTGTTTACTTATTAGAATTTTAACAAAAGAGAAGAATGCTTTAGAGAGTAAGTCCAAATCAAATAGGAAGCCCTGTTTTATGCTATGATGTCTGTTACCATCTCTATTCTTTGTACTCTGGTATAATCTCCTGGAATGCTTATGTTTCTACTGTGGTGTCTTAAGTATGGTTCTGGAATGGTTTGACTCCTGGGTCCTGGATGAGCACAAAAGGGCCACACTAGCTTCTCTTTTGGATCCTGTACCTTTCACTGTATATGTTGCTTTTAGGGGACCTCATCTGAAGGTGAGGTTTATGCTACCCCTGTCATGCCGATGAAACACAGCAATATATTTCCTTCCTTCCTTCAGTATTCTATATCAGTTGTGAATTCCATGCAAGATGACCTCGACTGAATACCTCAGTAAATAACAGAAATGTCTGAATCTTAAATTTCATTCCATAGTTCAGGTCTCAAGTGCTTCGGATTTGAATCAATACATAATTTCTTGAGGTGACAATATATACTTTGTGTCAATAGTGCATAATATTGAGGCAATCCTTGGTGACAGACTGACACTCAAGGATGGGGTGCCAGCTTTTAGTGAGTCTTTCCTCTTCCATCTTATGTATATCATCCTTAATAGGCATTTTATTTCATCTGTGACTTCCCAAATGTGGTTCATGCTATGGTTTCTTCTTTCTCTGACTGTTGTAATAAATCTTTGTTCTTGTGACTGCTAGGTTCAGAACATGACTATTTGCAGCTGAAGCAGGATTTTGCAGCCCATCTACTAGTCAATACTTTTTTGTTATCGGCATATTACTAAGGCTCTCTGGAGCATACCCTGTCTGCCTGTTTGGTCTCATATTACTTACAAGGGTCTATTTTTCCATGTACAATATTTCTTCCTAATTTAAAGAGTTTCTTTCATGTCAGTACCCTTCTTGTACTCTCCATTTTGCCATCTTGGGGCTGTTGGTCATTCCAAGGATCTTGCTTATATCCTTATGTGTACATTCCTTTGCTTTCCAGTCACCTTATCTTTTGAATCTTCTACCTTGAAGACTCAGGGAGACCCCTGTGTTGAGCAGTTTTAATAGGTCCTTAAGTGATACTGGTTTGATTTGGCTTTAAACTTCTCACACTATTTTTTGCAACATTGCCTTCTTTAGATCATCTGTGCTTGTTGGTATAGGTTACATTGTATTATTCATGTGACTTTATGTGATGCAGTTTTCATCTGCATATCTCTTAGTTTTCTAAAGTATTTTAATGATTTTAAACTTTATCCTTTGAATGTATTTTTTACATTTAAACAATTAGCTTCTGATCTTTTTCCCCCTCCTTATAGCATCACGCATTCATCAAGAGGATCTTTTCTCCTTAAAAAGTTTACATACCTTAAACCTATTGCATCAGAGTGAGTGACTGCTTTCCCTGTCAACAGATTATCAATGTATGGGCTAAAACATAGTCCACCCTGGAAGGCACAAATGAATGTTCCATTGGAGTTAAAGGCTCACATTGGAGTTAGAGGATCTGGGTAAAAAACAACAGGATAGGTTTAATTGGGTGGAGACTCAAACGATGACAGTGTAAGCATTGGAAACGCAAGGAAAATGTTGTTTTGACCAATCAGGAATGGAAAGAAGCCTGGGAAGCATTGAAACGATTGAGTAGGTGGCTGAGGTATCAGGATATGCAATTACAAGTTCTGTTAACATGGTACTACACTCCATGCAGGCAGTTTAAAATGGGTGTGAAGAGGGATAGTACATATTGTAGATGTGGGCAAGAGGGGGCAGACATCATCCATAAGTTTTCGGAATGTCCAAAGATAAGTATTCAATTGCATCATTTAAATCAAAAATTAGCTGGAATATTTGAACTCCCTCCAGGTCTAGATTGAAAGTTTTAGATCTTTGGGGTTAGACCAGGCACTAAGATTAAGGGTAATTCTTCTTTGCCAAGCTATATGGACAATTTGCTTCAACAACACTTTGGATGCATTGTCTACTCTTTTAAAAACAGGGCCACTTCACTGAGTTTTCTTTAGCAGTGGCAGCAACATTTGTGAAATTATAGATGTGTCACGTAAGTCTCTTTGGCTCAGCATGACAATGGCTGATATAAGTGTAATATTTTTATGTTATAAAGTTGAGCCTTGTAAATAGAGCATAAACTTACATTTTTCATTGTTTGCTGTTATAGATTTGTCTTTCTTTTAGTACTCACTGTTACATTTTCTTGCCAAAGTTTAATAAAATACAGTCTGTGTGTGTATGTATATATATATATATATATATATATATATATATATATATATATACACACACACACACACACACACACACACACACACACACACACACACACACACACACACACACACACATTTGTTTGTGTGTGTATAAATATAGTTAACAGTATTACCATATCTTTAAGTAGCAAATATGCACAGTAGTTAAAAAGAGCACAGTTAAACACAGTTGAATATTATAAAGATGGATCTGCAATTGAAACTCATTTTAAGTAGCAACACCTTTGTAGCAGAATTTAGCTTTTAGCCGCAGAACTTTAACCTCAAAGTTCTGCGGCAAAAAGCTAAAATATTTTGCACAGGCGTTACTACTTAAAATGAGGTTCAATTGCAGATCCATTTTATAAGCCTCAAATGTGTTTAGCTGAGGTATTAGCTAGGAAAGTCAAACACCTGAGAGGGGAGTTTACATCATTTAAATCTTAAGAGTCAACACTCTTACTGTGGAGCGGAGACAGTTGAGTGCTGTGCTGTGTTGACTGATTTCACTAGAGATGGTGTTGTTTTATTCATTATTGGTAAATTGTGCAGTAATGATAGTCCAACCAGCTGCCAACAATAGAAATAAGCAATAAGTAAACACCAAAATACGCTGAAACACACCCGTTTAATAGCAAAGCTTTCAGGTACAAACCCTTTATCAATACTCATACAGGTTACAAATAAAATCAAACATTTAAATAGAAGCCAACAAAGCACATGACCAGCAGCCAAAGATCATGTGATGAGAATTTGTGTTTAAAAAAATATATATATATATATATATATATACATAAACTTTAAAATACAATTATTTCAGTACTGAATGTTGTAATTTCACTAATATAGGCTTTAGTGTGACAGCAACATTCAAACCAGGCATCTTGTCAGCTGAAAGTCTTAAAATCCATTCAAATTCTTTTAAATCTAATAAATTATTAATGTCACCCCCCCTCATGGATACACACACTCTATCAATAACGCGAAATCTAAACTTGTGTTGATTGCCACATAAGGATATATGCCTGTATAAGGCATTCCTATCATTCCCTCTCCGTATCTCTGACTTATGCTCAATGATATGGTCTTTTGATCTTCTCATAGTCTTACCTACGTAAAAACATTGGCAAGACGTGCATGTAGCTAAATATATCACATTAGTTGAAATGCATGTTGCCATGAGATTAAACTTGTATATAATCCCACTTACCGGATGCTTAAAGTCTAAGCTATTTTCTTTATCCATTATATCAGGGCAGCAACTGCAGTTGAGACATTTTAAAGTTCCATATGTATTAATATTATTCACTTCAGTTGAATTTTTAAAATCCTTGTAACCAAGCTTACATTTAAAATTTGCCATGTTTTTATAAGAAAATAGTGGTCTGTCACCAATAATGGATTTAATTTCACTAGATGCTAATAAAACAACCCAATTTTCCTTATAATGTTCCTTACAAACCTAGTCATACAACTAAAAGTAGTAACATATCTTAGGGTATCACGATTTCCATGTGCTACAATATTTTCATTCTGGTGTTCATCCATAAGGAATAAAGGTTTTAAACCTAAATGCCTATTATTTATAGTATCCAATTTAGCTGTTTCTAATACGCTGTCTGGATAACCACTATTTCTAAATTCATTAATGGTTTCATCCAGCTGCAACATGAAGAGACTATAATTTGTGTTAAGTCTACATATTCTATTAAATTGTGATCTAACTATACCATTAAAAACATGTGATGCATGCATGCTGGTATAGTGAACATACCTGCATGCATTTACCACTTTTTTATGTACTGTAGTATACATTACGTTATCCTGTATCCCTATTTTAAGATTTAAGAAATTAATGAACACATCAGAAAATTCTATTTTAAACTTTAAAAAAGTAGTGGATTCATTCAAAAAGTGTACAAACTGTAACAAATCATCCACATCACCTTTCCATATGAGGAAACAATCGTCCACAAACCGTTGGTAAAATAATATATTATTGACATATGGACTAGTGTCATTTACGACAAACTTCTTTTCCCATATAAAAGTACGTGTTAGCTACCCATAGCAACACCAGTATTTTGCATATAAAATTGACTATCAAATAAAAAATATTATTATTCAAAACTAGGTTTAATAATAAACATAATGTTTCAATATCCCTTGTTACAAACGTAGAAGAGTTGTTTAAAAACTCACAAATTGATTCTATCCCAAACTCATTAGGTATAACTGTAAACAAGGACGTTATATCTAAAGTTACCAGTAAAAGCCTACTGTTCTGCACTACATCCTTGCCCATATTATTATATCATACTCTTAGTTTTCTAATAAAATCTGGTGTATCTTTCAAGATGGTATCACATTTTTCTAATAAAGGCTGCAACCTTCTATGTAAATAGACTGAAATAGGTTCAGTCAACCACCCCTTCCCAGAAACAATAGGTCTCATCGGTGGTTGAGATAGTGACTTGTGAATCTTAGGTAAACCATATAATTGTGGGATGACTGGACTAGGAACAGTAAAAAAATGAAATAAGTCAAGTGTTATATCATTAGAAAGTTGTAAGTCATAGATTGTCATATTGACCATACTTATACATTTTTTCACATCAGCATGCACAATAGTTTTAAAAGCATCAGCATCATCTAACAATTTCAAAACAGCATTCTGATAATCTACCCTATTCATAATTACAATAGCCCCTCCCTTATCTGCCTGCTTAATCACAATATCTTTATTACTTTGCAGATTCATAAGGGCTGTGTATTCCTCATAACTTAAATTATATGTTTTGCTAACAGCATCATTTTTATTTTCATACAAGATTCGTAAGTCCCTCTCACACAAATCATGGAAAGCAATTACTACTGGGGGGTTCACAGGTAGAAAAGTACTACGCCTTTTGCAAATACCAACATCATGGAAATCATTATTAAACATAAGTTTTAAGCTTAGATTCCTAACAAACTGTTTCAGCTCAATCAAAGCTCCCACAATACACACATGGAAATCGTGATACCCTAAGATATGTTACTACTTTTAGTTGTATGACTAGGTTTGTAAGGAACATTATAAGGAAAAATTGGGTTGTTTTATTAGCATCCAGTGAAATTAAATCCATTATTGGTGACAGACCACTATTTTCTTATAAAAACATGGCAAATTTTAAATGTAAGCTTGGTTACAAGGATTTTAAAAATTCAACTGAAGTGAATAATATTAATACATATGGAACTTTAAAATGTCTCAACTGCAGTTGCTGCCCTGATATAATAGATAAAGAAAATAGCTTAGACTTTAAGCATCCGGTAAGTGGGATTATATACAAGTTTAATCTCATGGCAACATGCATTTCAACTAATGTGATATATTTAGCTACATGCACGTCTTGCCAATGTTTTTACATAGGTAAGACTACGAGAAGATCAAAAGACCGTATCATTGAGCATAAGTCAGAGATACGGAGAGGGAATGATAGGAATGCCTTATATAGGCATATACCCTTATGTGGCAATCAACACAAGTTTAGATATTGATAGAGTGTGTGTATCCATGAGGGGGGGGGCGACATTAATAATTTATTAGATTTAAAAGAATTTGAATGGATTTTAAGACTTTCAGCTGACAAGATGCCTGGTTTGAATGTTGCTGTCACACTAAAGCCTATATTAGTGAAATTACAACATTCAGTACTGAAATAATTGTATTTTAAAGTTTATGTATATATATATATATATATATATATATATATTTTAAACAAAAATTCTCATCACATGATCTTTGGCTGCTGGTCATGTGCTTTGTTGGCTTCTATTTAAATGTTTGATTTTATTTGTAACCTGTATGAGTATTGATAAAGGGTTTGTACCTGAAAGCTTTGCTATTAAACGGGTGTGTTTCAGCGTATTTTGGTGTTAAATTGTGCAGTAACCCTGATGCTATAGGCATAAGTTTAGTTAAAGATAAGTCTTTTCAGATAATGCCCAAAGTATCCACATAAGGTTACTGACGAATTGATAAAAAGGGTGAAACTTATCATGTCTGCAGCTAATGGGTATGGCTTTATTGGCCTGAATGCCTTAATAAGACTTGTAGAAATTTAAGGACATTCAGAAATTGTGTTGCTGAAACACTTGTATGTCCCAAAGGGGTCATTAGCATATTTTCTGTGAGTCTCTTTCATTGGAGGTTTAATGTATTACACACTGAACCCTATGACTTTCCAGTAACTTTTTTGATGTTTTTGCCTATGATGTTTTTCTGTGTGACCTTTATGCTTCTGGTTTTGTTTATTTTGGGAAATATTGCAGTCACCCTGATGTTTATAGACATAAGGCTTTTGTTAAATAGGAATATTTTCATACAAATGACTAAACTATCTACTTATATTACTAAAAAAAAAGTGGGTTAGGCATGTCATGTCTGCAAGTGGCAGAGTTTGCTTTATTGGCATGAGTGATTTAGTAAAAGTAAATGTAAAAAAATCAGAGGCATTCAGAAGCCATGTAGTGAGGCAAGTCAGGAGCATTTAGAAACTATGCAGCTGTATGTCCTTAAGGGGGCCATATGCATATTTCTCATGAACCTCTTTCATAGGAGGTTTAAAGAATTACACAGGGAAGTCTCTTGCTTTCCAGAGGCTTTTTTATCTTTTTGTTATGATTAATGAAGTGTGAAAGCTGAAGACTGTCCCACACTAGAAATGCAAGATCAGCACTAAGGAAACTGAAGTCAGGGAAAGTAGCAGGCTCAGACGAGATCATGGCAGACATGATCATGACATTGGGTGGTATGGAGAAAAAGGTATTTTAGTACCAATACACAAGAACAAAGTGTACATTCACAATTGGAGGCAGTATAAAAGTATCAAACTCCTGTCACTCTGCATGAAAGTCCTAAAGAGGGTGATTGATAAATGAATATGCAGAGTAGTAGAAAATAAGATGGGAGACAAGCAGATCAGATTCAGATCAGGATATAGCACAACTGATCACTTGTTTGCAGTGAGGCAGGTATTGCAGAAGAAGCTAGAGATGAGGAAAGAGTCCATCTGGGCATTACCAGACTTGGCGGAAGCATATGTTAAGGAGCAAAAAATGCTGATTTGGTCAGCCCTGTGATGGTTCAAATTGCCGGAAACATTGATAAAATTAGTGCAGGCTGGATTCAAGTACCTAATGTCACAACAATAAACAGTGTTCTGACTCACAGAGGGGTTCCCAGTGGGATTGGGCATGTATCATGATTCAGCTGAGCCCCTGTTGTTCATGCTCATGATAGATCACATCAACAGACAGGATGAAGGGGACAGATTAACAAAACTGCTATATGCAGATGCGGCATTATATACAGACTCTGAACAGGAACTTCAGCAAATGATAGGGGAATGAAATGCAAAACTGAAGGCAGACAGGATAAAAATGAATTCAGACAAGACAGTTGTCATGGCAGCTAATGGAGTAAATCAAAACATGCTGAAAATTGAGATAGAAGAGCAAATAGTGGAGTAGGTTTACAGCTTCAAGTATCTGGGAGTGGTAGTTGAGGAGAAGGAGGAGAAGGGAAGTCTAAATGAGGAGGTTAGAGCTAGAATCAGACGGGCTGCAGCCCACTGGTATAGAGTATCAGTGATAGTGTGCGACTGACGCATACCAAAGAAGAAGAAAGGTAAGGTGTACAAAATGGGTCTACTTTAGAACACCGACACGCCAGTTCGCCGACACACAAACCACCGACACCAAACAACTGACAACACACAATACCGACAACGCAAAACACCGAACACCATTACACCGACACACTACACGTAAACAACATATTACACTACATTACATATCCACTAGCCCTAACCCAAACCCTAACCCTAAGGTCCGACACTACCGCACACTTACCCTACCTGCACCCTAACCCTAACTCACTTAACCCACCCCTAACCCTAAGATCCGACACTACCTCACACTTACCCTACCTGTACCCTAACCCTAACTCACTTAACCCACCCCTAACCCTAAGGTCCGACACTACTCCTACCTGCACCCTAACCCTAACTCACTTAACCCACCCCTAACCCTAAGGTCTGACACTCACACTTACCCTACCTGCACCCTAACCCTAACTCACTTAACCCACCCCTAACCCTAAGGTCCGACACTACCGCACACTTACCCTACCTGCACCCTAACCCTAACTCACTTAACCCACCCCTAACCCTAAGGTCCGACACTACCACACACTTACCCTACCTGCACCCTAACCCTAACTCACATAACCCACCCCTAACCCTAAGGTCCGACAGTACCAGACACTTACCCTACCTGCACCCTATTCCTAACTTACTTAACCCACCCTAAAACATAAACCCGTCACTAACATGCACTTACATTACCCAAACCCTAACTCCGACACTACCGCACACTCACCTTTCACACACCCTAACCCTAAATCCCTCACTATTGCACACTTACCTGTCCGCCTCCTAATCCTAAATCCCTCACTAGCGATACTTACCAAGTCGCTTACAGGTCTTCCAGCTGTCAGGATTTCAGCATGTCGGTCAACCGCGCTTGTCGGTCCTTTCGCTCCTCTTCCGATTTGAAGAGGACCCGTATAAAATAGTGGTGTGAACAGTGGTTCTGTATAGCACAGAAACTTCAACAGTGAAGGCAGAACAGCTGAGAAATGTAGAGATGATGGAGATGAAATGCCACTGATGGATGGAAAGATGCATATTGTAGGGCAGATAATGAAATGATGACATTAATGCGGAAGCCAAAATAGCTCCAATTATAGAGAAGCTCAAAGAGAACAGATTACAGTGGTGAGGTAACCTCTGCAAGAAGAAGACAAATTGATCAATGAGATTTGGTAAACAGAAGAAGAAGGGAAGGGAAAACTAGGATGTCCAGCAAAGAAATAGATAGATTGTGTGAAACGCGCATGACAGCCAGGCATGACCATTGTAGAAGGTAGGAGAGGAACACTGAACTGAGAGAGGAGACAATGGTTGACACAATATCCCAACCCCATGTAGAAAAAAATGGGAAAAAGATGATTAATGATGATAATGATACTTAGTAACTGTACGTGTCGCAGCAGGTCCTTCTAAAGACCTCTCTGTTCTTGAGCTAATGATACTCAGTAACTGTACGTGTCACAGCAGGTCCTTCTAATAACCTCTCTGTTCTTGAGCTAATGATACTCAGTAACTGTATGTGTCACAGCAGATTATTCTAATGACCTCTCTGTTCTTGAGCTAATGATACGTAGTAACTGTGCGTGTCACAGCAGGTTATTCTAATGACCTCTCTGTTCTTGAGCTAATGATACTTAGTAACTGTACGTGTCACAGTAGGCCATTCTAATGACCTCTCTGTTCTTGAGCTAATGATACTCAGTAACTGTACGTGTCACAGCAGGCCATTCTAATGACCTCTTTGTTCTTGAGCTAATGATACTTAGTAACTGTACGTGTCACAGCAGGCCATTCTAATGACCTCTCTGTTCTTGAGCTAATGATACTTAGTAACTGTACGTGTCACAGCAGGTCATTCTAATAACCTCTCTGCTCTTGAGCTAATGATACTTAGTAACTGTACGTGTCACAGCAGGTCATTCTAATGAACTCTCTGTTCTTGAGCTAATGATACTCAGTAACTGTATGTGTCACAGCAGGTCATTCTAATGACCTCTCTGTTCTTGAGCTAATGATACTCAGTAACTGTATGTGTCACAGCAGGTTATGCTAATGACCTCTCTGTTCTTGAGCTAATGATACTCAGTAACTGTACATGTCACAGCAGGTCAATCTAATGACCTCTCTGTTCTTGAGCTAGACTTAATTAATATTAAGTGCTTCAAGGAGGTGTAGTCCAAGAGTGATTATTTAAAAAAGTATGATTCAAAGGAGGAGGGATGCTTTCAGGGAGGTAGCACAGCCACCCAGCTTTCTGAAAGTGAGGCAATGGTATGGGCTTCTTCTTGTTGTTTTAAAGCATTGTATTTTAGTCTGCATGGTCTGGTGCCTTTGTTGGTTAGAAATGCAGGCCACATCAGTAATTAGGAGGATACTCTCAAAAGTTGGCAGAATTACCCCTTTCCCAATAGATTACATAGCCTGTCTTATTATCTGCCTGTGATTTCTATAACCGGTATTCAACAGCACAATGACATTAATACCAGCCTTATGAGTATGTATGCAGAAAGTAATTGATGGTTCTACCCAGACACCAAGCTACTTGGAGGAATGGACATTTTCAAATGGGTTTCCATCCAGTCTGCAAATGTTTTGGTTTCATTTGAGCATACAAGCACTCTTCTGAGTACCATAAAACATTTTTTTTACTTTGTACTTATTGTTTTTCTTTCTTTGATTATTTATTTTTATTTTATTTATTAAAGTCTGTTAACTGCGGTAATGGACTTATCCAAGCTGGAGTATAACACAGTAAGCCTAAGAAAAAGAGTTTTAACATTTAACGGTGAAGGATGGAGTAAATGTTTGAATTATGTATGTGGTTTGTAATGAAGATGTGGTCCATGTATCTGTGTATCTATAACTTGTGGAATATATATATATATATATATATATATATATATATATATATATATATATATATATATATATATCAAACTTGTGGAATATATATATATATATATATATATATATATATATATATATATATATATATATATATATACACTAAAATAAATTTCAGATGAAAACTAAGACTGTACTAGGAATGTACATATGCACAAGTCTGAGAGATGGTGATTCTTAGTGAATAGGAGATGGTAAGGGATATATTAAGTAGATATTTACTTTCCCACTTAATTTGAGAGGAAGAGAATTAGAATGGTAAAGAGGAAGGGCATTAGAGTGATGGGGTGGAGTGTGGTGAGAGATAGAAATGGACTTAGAATAGAAGGCAATTACATTGCAGCAGTAGAGAATGGTTTGTTAGTATTGTTTTTATGGAAGATGACTAAAACAAGACTAAGTTTTACTGAGGATTTCAGGAAGGTGGGCCACTAAACTGAGGAGGTGTGTTCAGTGGGTGACAGGTAGTTTGCTGGTCTGGGGAGCCTTAGGGCACTAGTGGATCAGGATCACAGTTTATATGTGGTAGTTTTTGACAGCTAGTACGTGACTTAGACAGGAATGGTACCACTGCAAGGCTTTATGTATAAGGCTGAGAAGATTAGTGCTTTCTTTTACAGTGAGATAAGTGGCTCTCAGGAGAGTGATGCAATGGTGTTCTGTGTCTGGTGGCAAAACCCTCAAGCAACAAGTTTTTTGGAGATACTTAGGGGTTCTTTCAGTCCCACTAGGCTTATGACATTTCATGTTTTCCCCAGATAAACTATTAGACCAAGCTCTTCAACTGCCTGGCAGAGCTAGGCAATGTGCTTCTAAAATAACCGATAAGTAGAGAAGAATTCTCAGATGCACAAATCACTATATCATCAGCAAGGTGAAGCAAGCTGTGAATGTTGAAAGATCTAGTAAGACAGAATAAAGAGAGTTACAGTATAAAAAGGAGATGAAGTATAAAGCTTTAGGGAAATCCAGATGTTATCAATTTGTGATGGACTCCCCCTGGTTCATTTATTATTCAAAAGTGTTTTCTTTGCAGACAGTGTGCAACCCAGTTTACTGTATAGTGGTACAAATCATGTATTACAACCTCTTTAACTAGAAGAATATGATTTGCTGAAACAAAGCATTTAAAAAAGGGTACAAAGAATGTCAAAGCTTGAGAAACATGTTCCTTAAGTGGGGCTATCCAACTAAATTCCTGGATGATATTATGTTTGAAGTGGAGAGGAAGTGAATGATAGGCCATTTTTAACCCCATTTTGAACAGGCACATAGTTGAAGTTAATGGGGAGATGGGGAATACCATAATAGACATGAATTCTAGGATAGAAAACAAATTTAAGGTTAGTCTTATAACAACTTTTTCCAGGGATGCAAGTGCCCTCAGGAACATCTTGATTAAAAATTGGGCTCTTATAAACGAAGATGCTAATCTTAGGTCCAAACTGATGGAAAAACCTAAAATTACATACAGAAGGGGGCCCAATATTAAATCTGTCCTGGAAAATAAAGTGAAACTCTGTATACCTAATAAAGGCATGAAGAAATGTGGTAGATGCCCCTATTGTAAATGTATACAGACAACATCATCTTTCACAGTTTTGGGTGAACAATACGAGTTGCAGGGAAGATTTGACTGCAACACAAAATGGGCAGTTTGCCTTGCACAGTGTCAGTCATGCATCTGTTTTTATGTGGGGAAAACCGAGAGACATTTTAAACAAAAAAATTTACGAACACCAGTATAGCATAAACAAACGAAACACTACGAATGCTTTAGCCAGGCATATAATGAATGAACCGAATCATCAGTTCAAATACTTGGCAATTGAACAAGTAGTACCCAGCTCCGGGGGGGGGGGGGGTCCGTGGACTTTGAGGCTATAGGAGCATGAGCTTTTGTGGCATGTAAGGCTCAATGCACACTCATATACTGGACTAAATGATTACTGCTCTTTGAAATGTATTTTAAAATTAAAGTCACTTCTAAGATAAATAGGAAAAAGAACACAAAAACTTTAAAGTGTTTATTCCTGTTTATTCCTATTTATATGTTTATACATTAACATATTTATTTATATATATATATATATATATATATATATATATTATTTATTTGAAATACAAATACAATACATATATATTGTTTGTATTTATTTTATATCAAACATGTATAATAATAATATGTTTATGAATGAACTATGGGAAGTTTATAATCACATGACTTCCTAGGGTGGGTTTGTGATGTCATAAATCAGGAAATGTATTTAAGTGCTCATTTGAATGCCTTTTATTTGTTTGAAGAAGTTCATTTTATTTATGTGAATGAGAGCGCTCACATTAAAAGGTTTTTTACAATATAACTTGGATTATTGGATTATTTCCAGCTACGAAGTGCCTGGATTCCTGTTTTGGATTATTTGTTTGTGGTTTATCCTTCAGAGTTTGTTCTGGTGTGTTTAATATGGAAAAGGAAGGAAATGGCAGTTCGCAGTCTCTATTTACCCCACCTGGAGGTACTGAATTGAAAACAGCGCAATTGGAAAGTTAACAGCGCTGGTAGAACAACTTTTCAACAGGGTGAACGATCTCACCCGAAGAATAAACACTGATGTTGACAGGAATGTAAACCTACCATCTGGACAGTCCCTTTTGGGCTCTGGTAGGCCCTTGCCTTCAAATTTACCTAATTTGTCATATTCAACTGTAACTACAGCTTCTACTTCAGTTGCTTTGCCTGGATTTGGCAAGAGCAACCGCCGTAGCAGCAATGGCAGCAATAGCAATGTAAACAACATGGAGAATGAATCGAGTAACACTGATGTAGGAGCCGTGAATACTATACCTAATTTACAAGAATGGCTCAATACTCCAGCGATTTTTAACAGCTATAATAACCAGCTGAGTGGAACACTTCAAAATAGTGAGAATAAAATTGTGAATAAGCTTAAAGAGTTTGATTATAGCCTTTTAAAATATAGAAAACTTTAATTGGAAGTCGCCTATTTCCAGGAATGTTTGCAAAGGCGACACATCCCTAAGGGTTTAAGACAGTGGCGTTACCCTACGGGATTGCTGAAAGATTCTGTTTTCCATCATGAATTACTGGGACTGTTTGATAAACAGGGCCTGGAGATTTTGGAAATTCTTATAAAGCACTATTCATTACAAATGGATCAGTTGAAAAATGACCTTAACATAATGGAGATGGACATTAAGTCAGATATTCATTTTGGCCACTACAAGTATGAGTTTGGGGGTCTACCTGACAACACCGAAAGCTGATAATGCCGACGATGAGAAGACCGACACCAGAAGATCGAAAACTGGGATGACCGACGGATGAAAACTCCGACGCTGAGAACACCGACATGTGAAAAGGATGTGTAAGTATGCGGTAGTGACGGACGTTAGGGTTAGGGTGCGAGTAAGGTAAGTGTGCAATATTGATGGACTCTAGGGATAGGGGTGGGTTAAGTGAGTTATGGTTAGGGCGTGGGTTAGGTGAGTGTGCGATAGTGACAGTCTTTAGGGTTGGGGCGGGTTATGTGAGTTAGGGTTAGGGCGCAGGTTAGGTGAGTGTGCGATAGTGACAGTCTTTAGGGTTAGGGGCGGGTTAAGTGAGTTAGTGTTAGGGCACGGGTTAGGTGAGTGTGCGATAGTGACAGTCTTTAGGGTTAGGGGTGGGTTAAGTGAGTTAGGGTTAGGGCGCGGGTTAGGTGAGTGTGCGATAGTGATGGACCTTAGGGTTAGGGTTTGGGTTAAGGTTGTAGATAGTTGTGTATGTAAGGTTTAGTGTGGGTTTGTAAGGGTTTTGGTGTGCTTGTGTTGTTTGTGTGCTTTTTGGACAGGGGATTTGTTTTGTTTGTTGATTGTTGGGATTGTGGTGTGTCGGGCATGTGAAGTTTCATGTTTGTGAACTTTTGGTTATGTGGTGTCGGTGATTTCATTGTCGGTGTTGTAGTGCATCGGTGTTGTCAGGTAGATCCGAGTTTGGTCATATATTTTGCAGTATAGACACTGTTATTCAGAAATTGAGGGAATCTAAGCTCAAAAAAACTTGAAAGGGACCGAAAAGAATATTCCACTGGAACAGCATATCCACCGCCTCCCCCTTCACAAGCCTGGCGTAACATCGAACCTACAGGGGCTACTGGGGATAATAGCCCTATGGATGGGAACCATGAAGACACACATGAACAAGGCAATACAACTGAAGTGGGGAGAAGGTTCGGCCAATTAGAATGGCAGACTGAGGAGTCGGGAAGCACTATCTAACCCAAATCAACCATCCCAGGGTCAGGGTTTTCCCAATGATCAAGGCTGGCCACAAACACGACAACTGTTGAGGAAGAACCAACGATTGAGGAAACAAACTCTGAGGAGGAGATAATATTCCCAGAAGATATGGCCAACACCATGGATGGAAGTGGAGGGGTTACCATTTACACCAACAAAGAAGGTGACTTTAAAAGTTACAATGTTACTACAAATATTGTGAAACCTAAATTAATAGAGGTGCTAGCCTATGGACTTTCCTTTTACCGATGTAAAGAACTGATATTTCCAGGACTCTTATTGATTTGAAAGTATATTTATCTAAATTGAATTTGCACCTTTTGTTGGGTAATAATTCTTTTACAAGAAGTAAACACGCAATTTCTAGTTTGTTCAACCCCCCATTGCATGCTACTTTAGGGATTTTTGAGAAATTATGTGAAATGGACTTTAGGGATGTTTTGACTAGAACAAGTTATAAACAACATGATTTCAACTTGCATCCCTCCCAAATACAAGATCTTGCTGAATTGAAACTGTTTAATATATGTGTGATGCGACCCGACAAGTGTGGTGGTTTAATTTTTATGGGGAATGTGATTACACCTTGAGGATGCTAACTATGTTAGATAGTGAAGCATATGAAAAAGTTATGGTAAACGAAGTAAATAGGGCCTTCTTGAAAATTAGGAACACCATTAATGACATGTTTTTGGAAGGCAAGATTAGCTTTGATATTAGTAACTATTTGACAATGGCTGCCCCTTTGACACCTGTAATATTCAGAATCCAGAAATCCATAAAAATTTAGAAGATCCCCCACTAAGACCCATAGTGGATGGTAGAAACAGTATCACATATGCCTGCGCCAAACTGATGGATGGAATTTTAAAGAAATATCTTGCCACTGAATCCCAAATTTGTAAGGATTCTTGGGTTTTTTACAGTAATTGAATAAAGTAGAATACAATTCAGAATTTGATTTCCTGACAATAGCTGTCAAGGATCTATATATTCCAATACCACAAGCCCTGGGGATCAGTTGGGTGAGGGAATTCGTGATGGAGAAAGGTGCCGATGAGGATGAATTGAACCTAATAGAGGACCAACTAGAACTAATCTTAGGAAACAATTTCTTTCTATTTAATGAGAACTATTATTTGCAGAAAAGGGTTGCTATGGGTTCACCGTGTGGGGGCAGCTTTGCAAATAGTGTCATGGCCTTCTGGGAAAATAAATTTTTGTTTCCTAATGACACATTCAGGAATAATGTGAGATGGTATACACGATTTTTGGATGATATGTTTCTACTGATAAAAGGGAATTTAGAAACAGTTAACCAGTTGTTAGATGAGATGTCAAATATGACATCCTTTTTATAATTTACATCCAATTTTGACAAACATGAGATGGCCTACTTAGATGTAAAATCGAACAAGGACAATGTCTATAATAGGTATGTAAAAAATAATAAAAATACCCTGCTGCATCCAGATACACGAAATTGTCCCAATTTATTACAAATAGATCCACAAACTCAGATTGAGCACTTTCTTCCCTTTAAAATAGGGATTTCATCAGAATCTATCACAACCTAACAAGTTTCCCCTTAAATAATGAAATAATTAGTGACATTATACAATTAACTACATAAAGAGACACATTCCTTATACAAATTAAAATACAATGTATCATATGCTATAACTAAACTGCTGAAATTCAATATTCTTTAATACAACCATGTATAAAACCATAAATATACAAGAATTAAGTACTTTGTAGTAAAAAATATGTATATAATATTTAAAAAACCTAAAACTTTTAAATATGAATTATCTCATAAAAGCTGCTTTTTGTGCAACAAGGGTTTGATGGAAATCTTATCGTTAAGTCCTGAATCTTGACTCGCCTGTAACTTAATCTGCCACCTTACCTCTCTTTCCTCAATGTGACTTCTAAAGTCACCTTCTCTTGGATTTTGCAGCACTCTTTCTAATATAGCAAACTCAAATTCTGAAAAAATTAGGGCATACAATAGAATGCTTGTATAATGCATTATTCATGTTACCAGTGGATATTTGATATGTGTGTTCATATATCCTGTCCCTTAACTGCCTCTCAGTCTTACCTATATAAAAACTGGAACAGGATTTACACACAGCCAAATACACCACTCCAGTAGTCTGACAATTACCCCTATCAAATCTCACCCGTGTTTTTAAAGAACTGGCTATAACAACACTCTCCTTTGTACATATATATTTACATTGAGAGCAAGTACCACATCTTGTCGTACCATACTGTCCCTTGTGTTTTGGTACTTCCTCAAAACATTTTTTTTCAGATTTATTACTGTCTTGTATATAAAGGTGGGTTTGGAACCCACTACTCCCAACAACTTTGGATTGTTCCTTAAAATGGCCCAATTGTCTTCTACTATTTTTTTTACCTTGTATGCTTTACCACTGTAAGGAACTACCACAGCTCTTTCAAAATCTTTATTTTCTTCCCCTTCACTTTGTTCATCTTCAATAATAGTATATGGGTTACCTAATAGGGGCTTATATTTCTTTCCCCACTCATTCCTTACATATTTTACATAATCTAAAATAATTTTAATGGGGTACCCCCTTTCTTTAAATAAGTTGGCTACTTTGAGCAGTTCCTCATCCATGTCTTCTTCATTGGATGTCATTCTGGCTACCCAAATGAGTTGCCCTTTAATTATACTACTTTTTTGATGTGGGGGTTGACTACTAGTGTACTGTAAATAAGAGTTACTAAAAGTGGGTTTCCTAAACACCTTAGATGTAAAAGTATTATTAACCTTTTGAATGTAGGTGTCTAGATAATTTATATTACTGTCTTTGTATTCATATGTAAATCTTAAAAAATCAGTACTTCCATTCAAATACTTAACTAAATCCTGGATCTTATTCTCTGGACCCTTCCATAAAATAAAAAATATCATCCAGGAATCTTACATACAAATTCATTTATTGAAAAAACTCAATCTTAAAAACCTTATTATATTCCCACTCAAGTAGAACTAAATTGGCAAATATGGGGGCACAAGAGGCCTCCATAGCTACACCCTTGTGTTGTTTGAAATATTTTCCTTCGAATAATATGTAATTGTGGTCCAATACTATCTCCATAAATTCAATAATTAAATCTATCTTGTCATCCATAAGTTTGGTATTCTTATGTAAACTCTCATTGAACTATTCCATTCCTTCTTTTTTTGGAATTGAGGTGTACAAATCTAGAATGTTGATGGACAGAAAAAAAATTATTTTTGTCCCATAATTCTTTGCCAATCCTCCCCAGAAAATCCCATGAATCCCTGAGTAAATGTTCTGCATTCAAAACGTGTTTTTTCAACCATTTATCTATCACTACTCCAAAGGGATAAGTCTTAGACCCCCGACCTGACACTATTGATCTAAATGACAAATTATCAAGCCCCTTATGGATCTTGGGGATCCCAAACATAGTAGCCACTATTGGATTCTTTACATTCAAGAAATTATATAAATCTGCTCATTTCCTTTCCTCTAATAAATATTCCTCTAGATAAAAGTCAATCCTCTTTTGACTAATATTTATCTCATTAATAGAGGATGGTGAATAAGTAAATGAATCATTTAACATTTCAAATTTTTTTTTGTGAATATTGAAGGGTGTCATATATAACCATACCACCCCCTTTGTCTGGTTGCATGACTCTTATTGACTTATCATTTCTAAACTCTTTCAAGACTTCATTTTCCTTCTCACTTAGATTTTGTATCATGGGAGTGTGTTGTTCTCTGGCTTTCAACCTATATACATCTTCCATAATGGCTTTTTCCAAGATGTTCAAGGTTGGATCTAAGGGTGTGTTACAAACACTCTTAACCTCGGGTTCATTTTGAAACCTATCCCTCTTACCTATATTCTGATCATGGAACATGTATGCCAAATTTAGTTTTCTTAGGAACATTTTTAACTCAATAATTGTTTCAGTGTAGTCAAAATATCAAGAAGGTACAAATTTCAACCCTTTCATACACAGGGAAAAGTGTTCCTTACTTAATTCAATTCCTGAAAAATTGTACATGTGGTATCCTTAAAAGGTAAGGGTAACCCCATCTTGAATAATGTTCTCTACCATCTCTCCCTGTTGTTCCTGTTGCCTTTGCTCATCCATCCTTCCTGTTGGTCCCTCTCTGACTCTAGCCCCACATCCCTTTCCTGCTGATATGGAAAAGAATGTGGTTCATACACCTGTCTACCATAATATCCTTTGTTGTCATCTCTCAAAATCCTTTCATACCT